>NC_064642.1:476408070-476711100 GCF_023864345.2 Schistocerca serialis cubense | reverse complement strand
TAGAACGATGGAAATTATATCTTTGTTAATATGTCGGTTGTCTTCTTAATGGACGCACCTACACTCTCCATTTTTGCGGCTAATATTGACTACCTCAGCTTCACTGGGCCCCCATTACTGCGAGCTCGGCGTAATTAGTACAGTTAGCGGCCGTGTTTTGCAGTGACTGGTACGTCGCAGCAATTTATTTCTGTTACCTAATTAGAGCGTGAAGGCAACTGAGGCGTGTGTGTTTTACTGATGACTGATACATCTCCTAGAGTGCTTCGCGGACCGCGCCACTAATTACAAAATTCTCTGTATCTCGAAAATAGCTTATGAAAGCATTTACGGCATGTTAATTACTTAAAATGAACGCGTTTCAGATGCGCAGTAAGGGTAGTCAAATATCTGGCACAGGTAAATATCGCTTAAACGGACCCTCGATATGCCTACGCCACGAAGGTAGCCGGAAATTAGTACACCGCCTGGTGCTACACTACCATAAAGTTTAACAATTATAACGTCTACGGGTAGCGTATTCCAATAGTAATGCGTCACGTGTACGAACGCAGCCTGTGATTAAATTCTGAATAAAAATCACCAGCAATAGTGCCCAAAGATTTCCGGTATAGAGAGTCACCCTCGTTCTGTCAGCGGCCTTATTGCAGAGTGTAGAGTAACGGACAGATATTTTGGGCCACCCCTCTGGTGGGAAATTTCCCCTAAAGGAAGTGGAAACCGCTACATTAGAGATTCATAATGCACATCCACAGGGCATGTGGCCCGTTATTGGAAAAGTGTCACAACGACCTCTGCATTGACAAAAGATTCCACATTAGTGCCCCATTAGGATCTCCAGGAAAGGCCCGACACGCGGGAGGTAGCCATGAGAAAAAGAATGAATAATCAACGAAATGTAACATTCTATGGTTAATATTTTTGTCAGGTGGCTTCTTACACCCGTCAGATGTGTAAAGAACTACATTTTCAAACACCAGCTTAAAAATAATCCTTTGTTACCTACCAGTTTCCGTCACTAAGACTATCAACAGCAGAATGAGAAATGCAATGTACACATTATCTTCAGCAGATAACATTAACACAAAAGTCAAACAGAAATACAAATGTGCTTTCAACCGCAAATACATTGGACGGAAAAGGAAGTCATCTTTCTCTTAGATGTTTCGAAATCCTCAACTTTACAATGATTGTACATGACCATCTAAAAATTATCATGGCCTTAAATAGCAACAAATTGGTCTTACAATAACACACTACCAAATATACAGGTACTATCATGTAAAATTATTTTAGTTGATTGGAGAACACTAATAACACATGTTCACTGTGTACTACAAAAAATTAAGTGCTAAATACATACTACCATATTTAGTTCGGTTGCCTACAAAGATATACACTGCCAGCAGTGAAAAGACACCAGCATGTAATATGATTCTGCAACATTAACGCCACAAGCAGTAATTGATGAAAAGTACACAGGCAGGTCCTTCAGCAACACATGCATTTCAAGAAATATTATTCCAACTTCCGCAAAACTGATGATTATATTCCGAGTCTCCATAAGGCTGATGATATAATCACAGTGTAACACGATTTTTTTCTAATATATACTTCATTGTTTCTATAGTTTTCACGCTGGCGGTGTATGTCTTTGCAGGCAGTCGACATTGAATATTGTAGGATATATTTTGAATTGTATTTCTTGGAGCTCTTACTGAGCATGTAATTCGTCACGATCATTCCTCATGATAATTCATTTACATTGCATCGTGTCATTGTAAGATCAATTTATTGCTGTTTAAGACCATGAAATTAAATAGATGGTATTGTACAATTATTGTAACGTTGAAGGCTATCGCAAAATTTAAGACAAAGATTAATTGCTTTCCCATCTAATATATTTGCCTTTGTAAGAACTTTTACATTTTTCTTTAACTTTTATGTTAGGATTGTTTACTGGAAATACTGTGTAGATTGCAATTTTCATTCTTCTGTTGATAGTCTATCAACGATGATGGTCTGAGTGATCGAAACCGAAAGAAAATAAAACCTTATTTGTACTGCTGATGGATAAAAATGCAGTTTCTTTAAATATTTGGCGGGTGTAGAAAGTCACCTCACTAAAATATTAATTACTACGCCTAAACCGGCACATAAAGTGAGTTTCCAATATCAACACTGCAAGCTGAAGTTAATAAATAGTGATAGGCAATTTCCTTCATCAAGAGAAACATTTCAAGAAATATCATTCCAACTTTTGCAAAATTGGAGGTTATATTACTGTGTCCCATACGGTTGACGACATAATCATATTGTAATACGACGTTTTCTAAGATGTACCTCACTGATTCTGTTCTTTTGACTGCTAGCAGTGTATGTATTTGTAGGAAATTGACGCTGAATATTGTAGGTCATACTTTACATTGTAATACTTGGAGTTCTTAGTGAACATGTGATCGGTATTGTTCTCTGGTCATCTGGGACCATTCTTCATGGTAGTTACCTTACATTTGTTCGAGTATTATTGTAGGATTAATTTTTTGCTGTTTAAAATAGTCCGGCAACGTTTGCAGCAGCATGGACTATCAGCTCGGAGACCATGGCTGCGGTTACCCTTAACGATGCATCACAGACAGGAGCGCCTGCGATGGTGTACTCAACGACGAACCTGGGTGCGCGAATGGCCAAACGTCATTTTTTCGGATGAATCCAGGTTCTGTTTACAGCATCAGGATGGTCGCATCCGTGTTTGGCGACATCGCTGTGAACGCACATTGGAAGCGTGTAGTCGTCATCGCCGTACTGGCGTATCACCCTGCGTGATGGTATGGGGTGCCATTGGTTACACGTCTCAGATTGGGATTGAGGAGGTTGTTTGGGGGAGGAAACCAGACAGTGAGGTCATCGGTCTCATCGCAAAAGGGAAGGACGGGGAAGGAAGTCGGCCGTGCCCTTTCAAAGGAACCATTCCGGGATTTGCCTGGAGCGATTTAGGGAAATCACGGAAAACCTAAATCAGGATGGCCGGACGCGGGATTGAACACACGTCTCGGTCACCTCTTGTTCGCATTGACGGCACTTTGAACAGTGGACGTTACATTTCAGATGTGTTACCACCCGTGGCTCTACCCTTCATTCGATCCCTGCGAAACCCTACATTTCAGCAGGATAATGCACGGACGCATGTTGCAGGTCCTGTACGGGCCTTTCTGGATACAGAAAATGTTCGACTGCTGCCCTGGCCAGCACATTCTCCAGATCTCTCACCAATTGAAAACGTCTGGTCAATGGTGGCCGAGCAACGGGCTCGTCGCAATACGCCAGTCACTATTCTTGATTAACTGTGGTATCGTGTTGAAGCTGCATGGGCAGCAGTACCTGTACACGCCATCCAAGCTCTGACGCGCCTAGAACCGCACGGCCACCGCGGCCGGCCTGTCAGAAACGAGATGCCTTTAGCGCATCTGACAGAGAGTGAAAAATGTGATGTGGTGGGCGCTCTTGGGGAAAGATACGCAAGCAACATAATTCTTGTGTTGGCAAAAGAATCACTGGAAGTAAAGGAGGTTATAAGTATTAATCTGTCATCAGTTGATAGTAGTGAAGTATCAATACGTTGCGGTAGGAAGGACCCGTCGATGTGCACAAGAATTGCGATCCTTAGATTAGGAAAGTGTGGAAACGATTGATTGAGTGACAAATTTATTGAAAGTTTCAGAGCTCAGCAAATTACGTTTGTGAGTGTCATGGAATTGTCTTCCATCTCCCAATATCTCAAAAGCACAAATTATCTACATCTACTTGATTACTCTGCTGTGCACAAGAATTGCGATCCTTAGATTAGGAAAGTGTGGAAACGATTGATTGAGTGACAAATATATTACATAAAACAAATTTATTGAAAGTTTCAGAGCTCAATAAATTACGTTTGTGAGTTTCATGGAATTGTCTTCCATCTCCCAATATCTCAAAAGCACAAATTATCTACATCTACTTGATTACTCTGCTGTTCACAATAAAGTGCCTGGCAAAGGGTCCAATGAACCACCTTCAAGCTGTCTCTCTGCCGTTCCACTCTCGAACGGCGCGTGGGAAAAACAAGCACTTAAATTTTTCTGTGCTAGCCCTGATTGCTCTTATTTTATCGTGACGATCATTTCTCCCTATGTAGGTGGGTGCCATCAGAATGTTTTCTCACTGAGGTAGTGGATTACAGTGAACCGAAAACTGATGTGAGAGCATAGTTGGACGCGAGCGGCTGCGGAACGAAAGCAGTTAACACTTGGGTAAAATAGCAATACCGTTATAGGACCAGTATTCTGGAGGCGGGAAATGTCTTCATTCGGAGACTGGCAGAATATAGCTGTTGATGGAGAATATTCGTGTTGAGGGACTGTTATGGGTGGCAGATAAAACAAATATACGTAAACATACCAACACGAAGAGAGTAAAAGTACAGAATTACTGACGATAACACCTTTACTCTGGAGCGATGACTCTACGAGTTATGTTATATGAAGTGCTCTGGCACATATAAAAGAGTTTTTTAACATGTATGTTGACTGACATATTTTTGTTGACCACATCATGTTGGAAGTGCCGGCTTTATTTCCAATATAATCTGCACCAAGCTCATTAGTGAATGTATCACATCTGGAAATGTTGATTGCTTGCTAAGACCAATAATGTAAATGTTTTATATATATGCAAATGATCGTGATATAACAAGTTACTCGTACTGTACAAACATTTAAAAGGTTGACGTACTTCCAGGTGGCATTTTTAAATTAAATAATTTTCTCTATACTTGTGAGGTACAGTCTGATATCGATTTTGTGACGTCAGAGGATAGGAAGACGAGTCTGTGGAAGAACAGCCTGCCAGAAGCTCAGGAAACTGTGGTCAGTCTACTTAGGATCGCATTGGTTACCAACGGTGCGGTAGGAAAAATCCGTGTTTCGGTTTGACGAGCGAATTTCAGGAGTGGAGTCTAATGTAACAGCGGAATACGTTCTCGCTTCCCGCGGCCGGGTTTCCGGGTTCGATTCCCGGCGGGGTCAGGGATTTTCTCTGCCTCGTGATGACTGGGTGTTGTGTGCTGTCCTTAGGTTAGTTAGGTTTAAGTAGTTCTAAGTTCTAGGGGACTGATGACCATAGATGTTAAGTCCCATAGTGCTCAGAGCCATTTGAACCATTTTTGAACAGCGGAATATGAAGCAGCAGCGAGAGATCTTAGGAAGAGAATGGAGACGCAGGAAATGGAAAGCGTGAATCAGAATACAGGTGTGAAATATATTCTTCCATCCATGAATAATAGAATTAAATTTGACGAGAACGATGTGAAGACTGGTTTCGCGAATACAATGGAACGATCTAACGTATTCGAAAAGAAAATGGACAGAGAAGAGTTATTATTTATTTTGTTGACAACGTGTACCTGGCTTTGTGTTATAAGCTGCAATCGGTAGAGCTCACGTTTAACAGAAAACACATACAGAATGACTGTGGAGGACATAGTCATCAAACAAATGGCAGCGGGAGTGCGAATCAGTTGTGAAATAACGGGAGATTTAAGGTTGAAACAGAACAGAGAGTAATGATGATGGTTCAAGCAGGGAAGATATGTCAAGTTCAGGAAAATGCTGGAAAATCTGCAAGGAATTGGTCCATAATACTTAAAACACATTGTAGAGAAACAGAAGTCTATGTAAATGGTCGACCTAAAGTTTGCTGAATAGATGCTATTTTTGGAAGTGATGAGCTGTAAGGACGTTTTAATTAGCACGTAAAAAGTTTATGAAGTGGGAGAAATATAATTGTAATATTAATAGAGATGGTAAGGAGATATTTTTATGTGGGTGCACTGGTCCAGAGGGATGGAAATGATGTGGAGAGTAATGGTGAGATACATACAGTGGTGAGTATTTCCAAGGCATTGAATGCACAATCCGATACACAAGCTGTCAGAAAGAAATAAATGGTGAAAATGGCTCTGAGCACTATAGGACTTAACATCTGAGGTCATCAGTCCCCTAGAACTTAGAACTACTTAAACCTAACTAAACTACGCACATCACACACATCCATGCCCGAAGCAGGATTCGAACCTGCGACCAAGCGCGTCAGAGTAAAGGTGTTATCGTCAGTAATTCTGTACTTTTACTCTCTTCGTGGGGTATGTTTACGTATATTTGTTTTATCTGCCACCCATAACAGTCCCTCAATACGAATATTCTCCATCAACAGCTATATTCTGCCAGTCTCCGAATGAAGACATTTCCCGCCTCCAGAATACTGGTCCTATAACGGTATTGCTATTTTATCCAACTGTTAACTGCTTTCTTTCCGCAGCCGTTCGCGTCCAACTATGCTCTCACATCAGTTTTCGGCTCACTAGAATCCACTACCTCATTGCGGAACCGGGCCACGCCATAATAGGTCAAGTTAGAAAGGATAATTGAGTTATGCAGTACATTTCATTTAGTAATAACAACTACACTGTTTAAAAGTCGCAAGAGGGGGAGGTATACTAAGAAATGAGCCACAGGCACAGGAAGACAACTACTTTCAATGAAAGTAAATGCAAGGTCCTCACCTTAACCCATCTCCTGCAAGGTATATTGCGAGGACGTTAACAACAACGTCGAGTAAAATACCTCATGGGTAGTACGTTCCACGGAGCAACGACCTCTCCAATTCTGAGAGCGTGACAGGCTAGAAGGACACACTAGCTGGGGATCAGCATTAGTTACAATGCTTATGTTCACTAAGACAATTACGAGGGCAGGTGGTTTTCCATCCTACGTTCTGGGCAGACTTAAGAATGCAACAGGACACCACTGTTGAACCCAGAGAAGTGGAAAAAGTACACTGCAGGCCTTTACGAAAGGGGGGGGGGGCGGGGCGCCTGTATGACGAGTTAATAGAAGAAGAAATGGAAATCGAGATGGAAGGCAAGGGGATCCAGTATTAGAGTAAGAGTTGAACAGAGCGTTGGAAGACTTGCTCACAAATCAGGCAGAGGGGATGGATTACATTCACTCGGAGTTTCAAAAATCTTGGGTGAGGCGACTGTCTAATGACTATTCAAGTTTATTTGTAAAAGCTATGGAACCGCAGACATGCCACACACTTTGGAAAAAATATTGTACACACAGTCGGCGGGATAGCAAAGACTGGTATCTGCGTGAGCTATATTGCGCAACAAGCTTAACTTCTTATGTATCCGAGTTAACTGCTTTTGAGTCCTCAGAATGGTTTAACATGCTCTGCTACGAATTAATTTTTGTGCCAATTTCTTCATTTCATAGTATGATTAACCGCAACGTATTCAATTATCTATTCGATGTATTCCGGTTTCTGTCTTTCCCTACGGTTTTTACCCTTTACAGCTCCCTCTAGTTCCATGAAAGTTAATCCTTGATCTCTAAACTCACTTACTATCATCTAGTTCCGTCTACTTGTCAGTAGACCAGATGTTCCATTTGTTGTGGCGTAACAAGACAGCTACGCCACACTGAAGTAGCCGAAAGGCACGTGTAATCTCACTTAGGCTAGAGAAAGGTCTGAAACAGGATACGTAATAAATGGTAGCAAGAAAAGTACGTAGCTGCGATAATACTTAACTTTTAATCCTTCATTTGTTTACAACGTTCTTGATGAGACATTTCATACGATAACTATCAAACTATGTAAGGCTAATGGCGCCTTGCTAGGTCGTAGCCATGGACTTAGCTGAAGGCTATTCTAACTATCTGCTCGGCTAATGAGCGATGCTTCGTCAGTATAGTCGCTAGCAAAGTCGTCGTACAACTGGGGCGAGTGCTATTCCGTATCTCGAGACCTGCCTTGTGGTGGCGCTCGGTCTGCGATCACACAGTGGCGACACGCGGGTCCGACATGTACTAAATGGACCGCGGCCGATTTAAGCTACCACCTAGCAAGTGTGGTGTCTGGCGGTGACACCACATTCCTCCCCCGCAAATCGGCGAACGGTCGTGTTATAAGGCTTCCGCCCGCCGTGGGGAGGACCCCATGTTGACGTATGCGATGAGGTGGGGAGCCTAACAACAGGCGAGGCTGTGCCACCCGCACCCGGCCATTCGGTCCGAGAGGAGCTAGGAAACGCCTGAAAACCTAGTCCAGGGTGCACGTCAACATGCGGTGTATGCGCCTGTAAAGAGACAGGAGGGGCCGAAGGGTCGACCTCCATTGCGTTGGGGTATCCAACGCGCGAAGACGCCATGTGGTCCGGAGCGGGCAAGAGTTCCATGTCGGAGGACAGCTGGTCATGGGAAGCGATCGGCGGCGCGGGACCCAGAGAGGCGCTTGGCGGCTGCAGCGAAGCGTCGAATGCGGGCGGCGCCGGCGGGAGAACAGGCGGCGGCGGCGGCGGCTGCGGCGGCGCGTCGCCATGGGACAAAATGGAAGGCATCGTCGGTAAAACCTGGGGATGAGGCGAGCCAGTAGATGGGTCCCCAGGGCGCTGAGCGGACGGCACCGTCGCCGAGAGCAGACGGGGAGCGGCAGAACCCGTGCGACGACAGAGGCGCAGCTGATTGAGATGCCGACGCACCTCACCAGAGGCCCCCAAAACCAAATACTTCGCGCGGCCGAGGCAGCGAAGAATGCGCCCTGCGAGCCAACGCCGTGAACCGCGATAGTTGCGATAGAATACAACGTCGCCCGAAGCAAAAGCAGAAGTCTGCCGCTGCACAGGAACCTGATGCGGCGGATGCAGCAGAGACATCAAGGTTCGATGAGGACGACCGTGGAGCAACTCAGCCGGCGAGCGACCATCTCGGGGCTGAGAGCGATACGATGACAAAAAGAGCAACAACGCGTCCTCCCGAGAATGCGACTCTTTTAACTTTAACATCTGTGACTTGAAAGTCCGGACCAATCGTTCAGCGGCACCGTTTGACTGAGGCGAAAACGGCGCGGATGTCAGATGTTGAATACCATTGGCCTGGCAGAATGACTGAAATTCTGCGGACATGAATTGTGGGCCATTGTCGGAAACAATAGTCTGCGGAAGACCTTCAATGCAAAAGATAGCAGACAACGCTTGGATGGTGGCAGAGGACCTCGTGGAAGACATCCGGACAACAAAAGGAAAATTACTGAAGGCATCTACCAGAACCAACCATCGAGCATTCCAGAATAGACCAGCAAAATCTATGTGCAAGCGTTGCCAAGGGGAAGTGGCTTTTGGCCATGCAAAGACTTTCCGCGGCGGTGCGGATTGTTGTTCGGCACACGCCATGCAAGAAGAACACATTTTCGTGATCGCAGCATCGATTCCGAACCAAGTACAGTGCTGACGAGCAAGTTGTTTCGTTCGCACTATACCCCAATGTCCTTGGTGAAGAAGCCGTAAGACTGAGGACTGTAACGAACGTGGGACCACGACTCTGGACTGATCATTATCAGAACGCAACAACAAAACACCACGTCGAACAAAAAGTCTCTCCTTGTGAGCAAAAAATCGGCGAACCAACAGATCCTCGATCCGAGACTTTGACAAAGGCCATTGCGTAGCAACAAAACGCAAAACGGTAGCAAGGACAGGGTCAGCAGCTGTGGCTGTAGCTACATGACGAAAATCAATCGGAAACGATTCGACTACTTCATCGGTTTCCGAATCAATGAACATGCAAGCAAGTTCGGAAGAATCGAATGCTCGATCCTCAGCAACAGCCAAACGGGACAACGCATCGGCGTTTCCGTGCTTAGCAGTGGACCGATACAAGATATCGCAGCGGTACTGTGAGAGGAAAATAGACCAGCGAATGAATTTCTGCGCTGTACGCGGAGGTACAGGCTTGTTCGGATGAAAAAGCGACGTCAAAGGTTTGTGGTCTGTGATGATGGTAAGGTGACGACCATACGAGAAATCATGGAACTTAGTAACACCAAAGACAAGAGCCAAAGCTTCTTTCTCTATCTGTGAATAATTTCTTTGCGCAGACGAGAGCAATTTTGACGCAAAGGCAATTGGGCGATTATGCGACCCATCTTTGTGCGCAAGCACAGCACCGATCCCGAAATCCGATGCATCGACCATCAACAAAAGGGGTTTCTGGAGATCGAATGGCGTAAGGCAAGTATTTGAAAGCAACGCCGATTTCAACTGGCGAAAGGCGCGTTCGCATTCCGTCGTCCAGACGAACGGAACACCCTTACGGCGTAAGCTATGAAGCGGAGCTGAAATGGAAGAGGCATTGCGCAGAAAGCGATGATAATAGTTAATTTTACCCAACACACTCTGTAGCCGCTTCACATTCTGTGGCGAAGGTAAATCTTGTATGGCACGGAGGTGCTCTGGACTCGGATGTATGCCTTGGGCATCGAGTACATATCCTAGATATGGTAAGTCACGAGCAAAAAACACACATTTGTCCTTCCGCAAGCGAAGTCCATTTTGTCGCAATACCTGAAATAATGTTCGTAGGTGTGCTAAATGCTCGTCTGCTGTCTTTCCGGAGATCACAATATCGTCCAGATAGTTCGCAGCAGTAGGGACCGACACACAAACAGTTTGTAAATATTGCTGAAACAATGCAGGGGCAGATGCACACCTGAATGGCAGTCTTTTGAATCGGTACAAACCAAGATGTGTGTTAACCACCAAGACCTGGGATTCAGCGTCCACTGGGATTTGCAAGTACGCATCTGCTAGATCCAACTTCGAAAAATATTTACCCGGGCACAGTTTATCAAAAAGATCTTCCGGGCGGGGTAAGGGAAAAGTTGCAATCACGAGTTGTGGATTCACTGTTGCCTTGAAGTCCACACAATGCCTCAGTTTTCCGGAAGGGTTTGGCAAAATTACTAAGGGTGAGGCCCAGAGAGAAGCTTGCACACGTTCAATTACACCTTGTGATTCTAAATCGTGTAATGTTCTTGCGACCTCATCACGCAATGCGTAGGAACATTGCGCGCTCTGAAAAATTTCGGTTGCGCGTTGACTTTCAGTTCCAAATGTGCTTCATAGTTCTTAGCGCAACCAAGGCCCGGTGCAAAAATGTCTGAAAATTCTTCACACAGACGAGAAACACTGTCTGAAGGCACAGTCTGATTCACTGATAGGACCTGATTTACTATAGACATGTTAAACAATTGAAATAAATTTAAACCAAACAAGTTCACTGCAGTAGAAGAACGAAGAACGTAAAATGACACAAGTTTTGTTTGTCCCTTGTATGTTGCAAGAAGAGTGCACTGTCCTAACACAGGGATCTGCTGTCCTGAATGTGTAGTGAGCTTAACAGTTGCGGCACGCAACGGAGGTTTGCCCAGTTGTTTGTACGTGTCGTGATTGAGCAATGAAACTGCAGCTCCTGTATCGAGCTGGAATGGTATGACCTTGCCATTAAAGTCCAAATCTACAAAAAGTTTATTGTCCTGCTGACGACAAGAGCGACTGTCTCGTGCAATTTGAACTGATACAGGTACAGCATCACTTGCTAATTGACGTGATTTCCGGCGACGTCGGCACACAGTTTGTGTGGGACGAACACAGTCGCTGGTAGAGAAAGTGGCACTGGACGAAGCGGAATTAACTACATGAATGTCCAAGGGCGAAGGTCCACGAGCCTGAGTGTCCTTGGTTCGATTCTGGCCCGAAGCAAAGGGCCTGGAACGATTGTCATTGTCTGATCTGAGCTTTTTCTGGCAAACACTTTGAACATGTCCTTTCTTATTACAGAAAAAGCAAACAGCTACGCGTGACGGGCAATTTTCGCGCCAATGTCTAGTAGCACACCGCGGCCATGATTTCACTGCATTTGTATGCTGGCGCGGTACACCTGGTTTAGAGCGTGGCGGCAGCTTCGTGGACGTGCGCGAGGGCAGTTTACCGGGCCGTGCAGCGCGCCCGGCGGGCCGGTTAATGTTACACACAGCTGGCGAAGTTGCAAATGAGTCCCGAGCAAAGTCAAGTGTGTCTTGTCTATCTAATATGTCTATCACTTGTTGAAGGGAGGAATTAACTAGTTTCAAAATCTGTTTCCGTATGCGAACATCAGAAACGTTCTGTGCTATTGCATCACGTACCATTGTATCTGAATAAGGGAGTCCACATTCACACTCAAGAGCACAATCCCTTGTAAGGCCTTGCAATGTTGCAACCCACTCCCTACTAGTCTGACCGGCCGTACGTTTTGTACGAAAGAACGTATACCTTTTTGCAACGACATTGACTGTTTCTTTGAAATAGGCGTCCAATGCCGACAAAATTTCTTCGTAGGACAGAGTTGCTACGTCGCGTCGGGGAAACAATTTCACTATCACACGGTACGTTTGCACCCCTACACACGCCAATAAGTGAGGCTACCACCTAGCAAGTGTGGTGTCTGGCGGTGACACTACACCATTCTTCACCGATTGTACGAGGACTTACTCATTTCCTATCCTATCAGTGCACTTAATCATCAGCTTCATTCTGTAGAATTACATCTCATGCTCTTCGAATCTTCTTTTTCGGTTGTCTCACAGTTCATTATTCATTACCATACAATTCTCTGCACTAGATGCACATTCTCAGAAATTTCTTTCGCAATTTGAGGCCCGTGTTTGATACTAGCAGAACTCTCTTGCACAGCAATATCTTCTATCATTTGCTAGTGTGGTTCATCAATCATGTGTTAGTTTTACTTCCAATGTAGAACAATTTCTAAACTTCGTCATCACCAACTTCGATGTTAAGTTGAACCCTAACGTCAGCTTTATTACTCCACATTGTTTTCGTCTTTCTTGGTTTTAATCTCAATCCGTGTTCTATACTCGTTGGACGTGTAATGCTTTGCATTCATTCACGGCAGTAACATCATTAGCGTTTCTTATCACTGACATCCTTTCACTCTGAATTTTAGTCGTACTGTTTTACTTTTATTTTATTTCCATAATTGATTTTTGGATGTATGGACTGAACAGTGGGGGCTAAAGACTAGGTCAAAGCCTTACACACTTTTAATTCCGAACGCTTTTTTCGTGGTTTCCTTTCTTATTTACTCTCTTGCCACCCTAGCTGAGCAGTGTGACAGCCTGCCGTTTTCACAAGAAGCGGCCCAAGATTCGAAATGATGACTGCTGAGAAAGATGAGCCCATGACTCTCCATCACACAACCAAATGACGCGATTTCCAGAGGGTGACATTGCGAGCAGCTGGCATTGAGTCGTCTTGAGCGGCTGATTACATTGACCCTTTCTTGATGTCAGCATCGTCAAGTGATTACTTTAGTGCTGCAAAATTTTGTGCATCGAGGTTAGGCCACGGTGTCTAAAAGGGTATGAAAGAAACTGCAATTTGTAACTCAATTCAGGGAGTCAGATATAAGTTTTCGGTAAGTGTCATGATTTTTTTGTTTTTTTTGGTCATCAGTCTACTGACTGGTTTGATGCGGCCCGCCACGAATTCCTTTCCTGTGCTAACCTCTTCATCTCAGAGTAGCACTTGCAACCTAGGTCCTCAATTATTTGCTTGACGTATTCCAATCTCCGTCTTCCTCTACAGTTTTTGCCCTCTACAGCTCCCTCTAGTACCATGGAAGTCATTCCCTCATGTCTTAGAAGATGTCCTATCATCCTGTCCCTTCTCCTTATCAGTATTTTCCACATATTCCTTTCCTCTCCGATTCTGCGTAGAACCTCCTCAGTCCTTACCTTATCAGTCCACCTAATTTTCAACATTCGTCTATAGCACCACATCTCAAATCCTTCGATTCTCTTCTGTTCTGGTTTTCCCACAGTCCATGTTTCACTACCACACAATGCTGTACTCCAGACGTACATTCTCAGAAATTTCTTCCTTAAATTAAGGCCGGTATTTGATATTAGTAGTCTTCTCTTGGCCAGAAATGCCTTTTTTGCCATAGCGAGTCTGCTTTTGATGTCCTCCTTGCTCCGTCCGTCATTGGTTATTTTACTGCCTAGGTAGCAGAATTCCTTAACTTCATTGACTTCGTGACCATCAATCCTGATGTTAAGCTTCTCGCTGTTCTCATTTCTACTATTTCTCATTACATTCGTGTTTCTCCGATTTACTCTCAAACCATACTGTGCACTCATTAGACTGCTTCCTCGATGTACATATTGAGGAGTAGGGGCGAAAGGTTACAGCCTTGTCTTACACCCTTCTTAATACGAGTACTTCGTTCTTGATCGTCCACTCTTATTATTCCCTCTTAGTTGTTGTACATATTGTATATGACACGTCTCTCCCTATAGCTTACCCCTACTTTTTTCAGAATCTCGAACAGCTTGAACCATTTTATATCGTCGAACGCTTTTTCCAGGTCGACAAATCCTATGAAAATGTCTTGATTTTTCTTTAGTCTTGCTTCCGTTATTAGCCGTAACGTCAGAATTGCCTCTCTCGTCCCTTTACTTTTCCTAAAGGCAAACTGATCTTCACCTAGCGCATTCTCAATTTTCTATTCCATTCTTCTGTATATTATTCTTGTAAGCAGCTTCGTTGCATGAGCTGTTAAGCTGATTGTACGATAATTCTCGCACTTGTCAGCTCTTGCCGTCTTCGGAATTGTGTGGATGATGCTTTTCCGAAAGTCAGATGGTATATCGCCAGTCTCATATATTCTACACACCAACGTGAATAGTCGTTTTGTTGCCACTTCCCCCAATGATTTTAGAAAACCTGATGGAATGTTATCTATCCCTTCTGCCTTATTTGACCGTAAGTAGTCCAAAGCTCTTTTAAATTCCGATTCTAATACTGGATCCCCTATCTCTTCTAAATCGACTCCTGTTTCTTCTTCTATCACATCAGACAAATCTTCACCCTCATAGAGGCTTTCAATGTATTCTTTACACCTATCTGCTCTCTCCTCTGCATTTAGCAGTGGAATTCCCGTTGCACTCTTAATGTTACCACCGTAGCTTTTAATGTCACCAAAGGTTGTTTTGACTTTCCTGTATGCTGAATCTGTCCTTCCGACAATCATATCTTTTTCGATGTCTTCACATTTTTCCTGCAGCCATTACGTCTTAGCTTCCCTGCACTTCCTATTTATTTCATTCCTCAGCGACTTGTATTTCTGTATTCCTGATTTTCCCGGAACGTGTTTGTACTTCCTCCTTTCATCAATCAACTGAAATATTTCTTCTGTTACCCATGGTTTCTTCGCAGCTACCTTCTTTGTACCTATGTTTTCCTTCCCAACCTCAATGATGGCCCTTTTTAGAGATGTCCATTCCTCTTCAACTGTATTGCCTATTGCGCTATTCCTTATTGCTGTATCTATAGCGTTAGAGAACTTCAAACGTATCTCGTCATTCCTTAGTACTTCCGTATCCCACTTCTTTGCATATTGATTCTTCCTGACTAATGTCTTGAACTTCAGCCTACTCTTCATCACTACTATATTGTGATCTGAGTCTATATCTGCTCCTGGGTACGCCTTACAATCCAGTATCTGATTTCGGAATCTCTGTCTGACCATGATGTAATCTAATTGAAATCTTCCCGTATCTCCCGGCCTTTTCCAAGTATACCTCCTCCTCTTGTGATTCTTGAACAGGGTATTCGCTATTACTAGCTGAAACTTGTTACAGAACTCAATTAGTCTTTCTTCTCTTTCATTCCTTGTCCCAAGCCCATATTCTCCTGTAATCTTTTCTTCTACTGCTTCCCCTACAACTGCATTCCAGTCGCCCATGACTATTAGATTTTCGTCCCCCTTTACATACTGCATTACTCTTTCAATATCCTCATACACTTTCTCTATCTGTTCATCTTCAGCTTGCGACGTCGGCATGTATACCTGAACTATCGTTGTCGGTTTTGGTTTGCTGTCGATTCTGATTAGAACAACCTGGTCACTGAACTGTTGACAGTAACACACCCTCTGCCCTACCTTCCTATTCATAACGAATCCTACACCTGTTATACCATTTTCTGCTGCTGTTGATATTACCCGATACTCATCTGTCCCGAAATCCTTGTCTTCCTTCCACTTCACTTCACTGAACCCTACTATATCTAGATTGAGCCTTTGCGTTACCCTTTTCAGATTTTCTAGTTTCCCTACCACGTTCAAGCTTCTGACATTCCACGCCCCGACTCGTAGAACGTTACCCTTTCGTTGCTTATTCAATCTTTTCCTCATGGTAGCCTCCCCCTTGGCAGTCCCCTCCCGGAGATCCGAATGGGGGACTATTCCGGAATCTTTTGCCAATGGAGAGATCATCATGACACTTCTTCAATTACAGGCCACATGTCCTGTGGATACACGTTACGTGTCTTTAATGCAGTGGTTTCCATTGCCTTCTGCATCCTCATGTCGTTGATCATTGCTGATTCTTCCGCTTTTAGGGGCAATTTCCCACCCCTAGGACAAGAGAGTGCCCTGAAACCTCTATCCGCCCCTTCGCCCTCTTTGACAAGGCCGTTGGCAGAATGAGGCTGACTTCTTATGCCGGAAGTCTTCGGCCGCTGATGCTGATTATTTATCAAAATTTAGACAGTGGCTGGGATCGAACCCGAGACCGAAGACGTTTTGATCATGAATCAAAGACGTTACCCCTAGACCACGGGTACATGATTACCGTTTTTCAAAAGCAATAGGTTTACCTGACTCTCAGGCTTATAAGGATCGCTAGTTTAATTTTCTTTCACATGCCGCGACGACGAAGTTTGTTATTAGCTACACTATTTAAAATTGCTACACCACGAAGATGACGTGCTACAGACGCAAAATTTAACCGACAGGAAGAAGATGCTGTGATATGTAAATGATTAGCTTTTCAGAGCATTCACACAAGGTTGGTGCCGGTGGCGACACCTACAACGTGCTGACATGAGGAAAGTTTCCAACCGATTTCTCATACACAAATAGCAGTTTACCGGCGTTTCCCGGCGAAACGTTGTTGAGATACCTCGTGTAGGGAGGAGAAATACGTACCGTCACGTTTCCGACTTTGGTAAAGGTCGGATTGTAGCCTATTGTGATTGCGTTTTGGTTCAAATGGTTCAAATGGCTCTGAGCACTATGGGACTTAACATCTGTGGTCATCAGTCCCCTAGAACTTAGAACTACTTAAACCTAACTAACCTAAGGACATCACACACATCCATGCCCGAGGCAGGATTCGAACCTGCGACCGTAGCAGTCGCGCGGTTCCGCACTGAGCGCCTAGAACCGCTAGGCCACCGCTGCCGGCCCGTTTGCGTTTTATCGTATCGCGACATTGCTGCGCGTTTTGGTAGAGATCCAATGACTGTTAGCAGAATATGGAATCGGTGGATTCAGGAGAGTAATACGGCACGCTGTGCTGGATCCCAACGGCCTCGTATCACTAGCAGTCGAGATGACAGGCATCTTATCAGCATGGCTGTAACAGATCGTGCAGCCACGTCTCGATCCCTGAGTCAACAGATGGGGCCGTTTGCAAGATAACAACCATCTGCACGAACAGTTCGACGATTTTTGCAGCAGCATGGAGTATCAGCCGGAGACCATGGCTGCGGTTACCCTTGACGCTGCATCACAGACCGGAGCGCCTGCGATGGTGTACTCCATGACGAACCTGGGTGCACGAATGGTAAAACGTCATTTTTTCAGATGACTGCAGGTTCTGTTTACAGCATCATGATAGTCGCATCCGTGTTTGGCGACATCGCGGTGAACGCACATTGGAAGCGTATATTTGTCATCGCCATCCTGGCGTATCAACTGGCTTGATGGTACGGGATGCCATTGGTTACGTTTGTAAGTAGGCTGTTTATGTTTTGTTATTGGCAACGTTACGTAGCGCTCAATATGAAAATCACTGGCTGTGCTATGTGCAGTCTGTCGCTAGTTTGCATTGTTGTCTGCCATTGTAGTGTTAGGCAGCTGGCTGTGAACAGCGCGTGGCGTTGCGCAGTTGGAGGTGAGCCGCCGGCAGTGGTGGATGTGGAGAGAGAGATGGCGGAGTTTTGAAATTTGTCATGAACTGCTATATTTATATATGATGATATCAAGGTAAATACATTGTTTGTTCTCTATTAATATCTTTCATTTGCTAACTATCCCTATCAGTAGTTAGTGCCTTCAGTAGTTTGAATCTTTTATTTAGCTGGCAGTAGTGGCGCTTGCTGTATTGCAGTAGTGGGAGAAACGAAGATTTTTGTGAGGTAAGTGATTTGTGAAAGGTATAGTTTAATGTTAGTCAGGGCCATTCTTTTGTAGGGAATTTTGAAAGTCAGATTGCGTTGCGCTAACAAAATATTGTGTGTCAGTTTAAGCACAGTCATGCATAATTGTTCAAAGGGGACGTTTCACGTTACACGTCTCGATCACCTCTTGTCGGCATTGATGGCACTTTGAACAGTGGACGTTACATTTCAGATGTGTTACGACCCGTGGCTCTACCCTTCATTCGATCCCTGTGAAACCCTACATTTCAGCAGAAAATTGCACGACCGCCTGCTGCAGGTCCTGTACGGGCCTTTCTGGATACAGAAAATGTTCGACTGCTGCCCTGGCCAGCACATTCTCCAGATCTCTCACCAATTGAAAAAGTCTGGTCAATGGTGGCTGAGCAACTGGCTCGTCACAATAAGCCAATCACTACTGTTGATGAACTGTGGTATCGTGTCGAAGCTGCATGGGCAGCTGTACCTGTACACGCCATCCAAGCTCTGTTTGACTCAATGCCCAGGCGTATCAAGGCCGTTATGACGGCCAGAGGTGGTTGTTCTGGGTACAGATTTCTCAGGATCTATCCACCCAAATTGCATGAAAATGTAATCACATGTGATTCTAGTATAATATATTTGTCCAATGAATACCAGTTTATCATCTGCGTTTCTTCTTGGTGTAGCAATTTTAATAACCAGTAGCGTAATTACGAAGGTTCGAATCGTTTACTGCGATCTCTGGATTGACCCCATAAAGAAATGCACAACCCATTTCTCTTCCAATCCATAAAATCAAATACGAAACCGTGCCCCCCCCCCCCCCCCCCCTCTATGGACCTTGGTATGCACTTCAGGTTAACGTCCAGCCCTAATTAGTTCCTTGTAATCAGTTAAATTCAAGTTTCCTACAACAGAGCTCTCACCGAACCGATTCCTAGTAAGGCTAACACAAACCTCTGAGATGTCTAATCCAGTTTGAATGTCATTTGAGAATTTATCTTGCGGATACATATGCGTGAAATTGTTCCTCTCATGATATGTTCTTGTAGAAATATGACAGTTAAAGCTCAGGTCTGAGATCTATCACGTTCTAAAACAATAGTGCATGGAGATATGAGATTGTAGGATAACGTCGATTAAGTAGCGTACTAATTTCGGGAGGAGACCCGAACTGTCAATTTACTGAAAATCCTGAAGAGGAGTGAGAGTTTTCGAAAGTGTAACTGTGATGCTGCTGGCACAGAACTCGACAGGAAACTATGGATCAAATTGAACAGAGTTTGCCCAGTGCGAGCCCTGTTCAGTTTGACCCATAGTTTTCTGTAGCAATTGGCATGGTCGATGTACAGACTCACTTCACAAATGGGGTGCTACAGAGTCTCCGGTTTGTGACTGTGGACTCCGAACCAGACGATCAAGCATTAGAGATGAATGTCCCTTGTGTTCCTATCAAGGGAGTTGGAGCGAATCATGAAAGCTGACAATACAGTTCGTACGTGGATCAGGAACTTATATTTCTACATGTTTTATGTGTATTTTTGTGTAACTGTATTCTTATTATACACATATACTAATGTTATGTGCCTGTATTTTTACACTGGATGTGAGCCATACGAATAAATAAATAAGTAAATAAATATGTCATTCAGAAGTCTTGAGTATCAAAAGAAAATCAGTTACTTAGAACGACTGTAAATATATACTGAGTGTACGGAACGCATATCGGATCATGCAGTCTGTATATGGACAGAGTGTGCCAAGAGCCGCTGCCGGCCGCGGTGGACAAGCGGTTTTAGGCGCGAAGTCCGGAACCGCGCGACTGCTACGGTCGCAGGTTCGAATCCTGCCTCGGGCATGGCTGTGTGTAATGTCCTTAGCGTAGTTGGGCTTAAGTAGTTCTAAGTTCTAGGCGACTTATGACCTCAGATGTTAAGTCCCAGAGTGCTCAGAGCCATTTGAACCAAGAGCCGCTGAAGGGACATATAGCAACGGCGGATTAATATAGAAATGTTGCCAACTCAACCGTGGCTGAGTAGAGTCTTACAGAACACAGTGAAATTACATTATGCACTTGAAATGTGTGAACAGGCTCTGCTTGGTTCAAATGGCTCTGAGCACCATGGGACTTAACATCTGAGGTCATCAGTCCCCTAGAACTTAGAACTACTGATACCTAACTAACCTAAGGAGATCACACACATCCATGCCCGAGGCAGGATTCGAACCTGCGACCGTAGCAGTCGCGCGGCTCCGGACTGAAGCGCCTAGAACCGCTCGGCCACCACCAGGCTCTGCTGCCAGTTATGAATTGTTTTATTAATTCCAACCACGAGTTTCATGCGGTTAAAGCACCATGAGACTGGAGTAACAAGGAAATAATTACAGCTCAAATACGAGAACCTAGTGAGCTGCAGATCTAATACCGCTAAAAGATGAGTAAACCTGAAAAACATCAAGACTTCCTTTGTACAAGGCTGATAGCGTTAAGTGTGGGACACCGTTGTCATGTAAAATGATGGCGGAAACACTTTAACCATAAAGTAAATATTAACGTAGGGAAACCGTAAAAAGAGATAAAAAGATAAAGTGCAAAAACATTGAGTGTAATGAATTGCGTGGCCGGGAGAGGGTGAGGGGGGGGGGGGCGGGGGGGGGGGGGGGCGCTGCGAATAAAATATAAAAGCAATGAGAAGAAGTTGTCATGTAATTAAAAATTACTATAACAGAAGGAAGAGCCGGCGCAGAGGTAACTACACGTTCACAACCATCAAACTGAATGAGGTGGAAATTAAATGCCCTCGCCGGGCGTAAACTCGGAAGTGGTTCAGCGACGTATTGCGTGAGTTGAGGGCCAGGCAGATGGCGGTGCTGAAGCAGCAGGAATATAAATGAAGGACAATGGATTGGTAAGGAAGGGGGATAGGGAAGGGAAGGGAGGAGGTTGAATATACGGGGAATCGTTAGTGTTAACATGAAAGAATAGGAAAAAGGGAGAATAAGAAGAAATGGAGTCACCTGAGGTTCACCATTTCCATCTATCTCACATGAACCTCTCGTATAAACACATACAGTTCCCCGTATATTCAACTTTCTTCCCTTTTCTCTCTTTCTCCCCCCCCCCCTCCCCGCCCCTTCCCCCTCAACCACTCCTTCCTCCCCATTCACTTCACAGTCATTGATGTTCGCTGCTCCATCGCAGTTGCCTGCCTCCCCAGATGACTAGGTTGTTTCCAGCATCGGTGTGCATGACAACCTGACACCATACTTAACGCTTTCACCGTTCAACCAAGTAAGTTTTAAACTTTTTCAGGTTCATTCACCTGTTTTCAGTATTACAAACGCTACTTGATAATTTATCGTAGTTTAGCTGTAATTATTTCTTTATTCTTCCCGTCTGATGATGTGCTAACTGTGTGGAAAGCCTAATAAAGAACCAATCACATAATGTGAAGCAGAGACTGTTCATTTATGTGAAACACTAAATGCCGTTTCTGCGTTTGCCATAATGGAGTGAAATATACCATACGTATGGTAAATATATCATCTCGAAATTGCAGTATGTGATCAACAGTATCCGGACACCTGGCTGACAATGACTTACAAGTTCGAGGCGCCCTCCATCGGTAATGCTGGAATTCAATATGGTATGGCCTACCCTTGGCCCTGATAACGGCTTTCATTCTCGCAGGCGTACTTTCAATCAGGTGCTGGAAGGTTTCTTGGGGAATGGCAGCCCATTCTTCACGGAGTGCTACACTGAGAAGAGGTATAGATGTCGGTCGGTGAGGTCTGGCATGAAGTTGACGTTCCAAAACATCCCAAAGGTGTTCTATAGGATTCAACCTAGAACTCTGTGTAGGGCAGTCCATTATAGGAATGTTATTGTCGTGTAACCACTCCGCCACAGGCCGTGCATTATGAACAGGTGTTCGATCGTGTTGAAAGATGCGATCGCCATCCCCGTATTGCTCTTCAACAGTGGGAGGTAAGAAGGTGCTTAAAACATTAGTGTAGGCCTTTGCTGTGATAGTGTCATGCAAAACAACAAGAGTTGCAAGCGCCCTCCACGAAAACACGACCACACCGTTACACCACCGCCTCCGAATTTTATTGTTGGCACTACACACGCTGGCAGATGACGTTCACCGGGCATCCACCATACCCACACCCTGCCATCGGATCGCCGTACTGTGTACCGTGATTCGTCACTCCACGCAACGTTTTTGCGCTGTTCAATAGTCCAATGTTTACGCTCCTTACACCAAGCGAGGCGTTGTTTGGCATTTACCGGCGTTGTGTGTGACTTATGAACAGACGCTCGACCATGAAATCCTAATTTTCAACTCCCACGTAACGGTCTTAGTGCTTGCAGTGGATCGTGATGCAGTTTGGAATTCCTGTGTGATGGTCTGGATAGGTGTCCGCCTATTGCACATTACGACCGTCTTCAACTGTCGGCGGTCTCTTTTAGTCAACAGACGAGGTCGGCTTGTACGCTTTTGTGCTGTGCGTGTCCCTTCACGTCTCTACTTCACTATCACATCGGGAACATTGGATCTAGGGATGTTTAGGAGTATGAAAATCTCGTGTACAGACGTATGACACAAGTGACACCCAATTACCTGACCACGTTCAAAGTCCGTGAGTTCCGCGGAGCGCCTCATTTTGCTCTCTCACGATGTCTAATGACTACTGAGGTTGCTGATACGGAGAACCTGGCTGTAGGTGGTAGCACACTGCATCTAATGTGAAAAACGTATGTTTTTGGGGGTGACAGGATACGTTTGTTCACATTAACAAAGTTTTTTAAAATAGAAAGTGTAGCAACAAATTCACCTGTGCAGTTGTTTTCCAGACTACGGTCCTTGGGCGACAGCGACCATTGTTAAAGATATCTGTCAAAAACATCTCTGGTTAATGTCAAGATAACCATTAGTGTTGTCGTTGTTGTAGTATTCTGTCCAAGGACTAATTCGATGCAGCTCTCCATGCTGGCATCTTCATTTCCGAATAACTACTACAACCCACATCCATTTCAACCTGCTTATAACGCTCCTCTCTGTTGAATCCTGTTAGCAAACAGTAAATGACAATACTTAAGTTTGAGAAATACCGATGAGTCGCAAGCAAAGGGCGACTTAGGAAATAAGCAATTTTCTCCTGTATAATAATTCCAGGATTGAGCTACATATAATGTACAAGCAAGTAATGAGCTTTGACGCTTCTATTCGGTCGCTAGTCTTGACGCTTCTCTTCAACTGGACCGCGACCAGTCGGGGGCAGCGCTTATGTCCTCTCCGCATAGAGAGCGCTGTTGTCGCGTTGTCGTCCTGGAGAGGGGTCGGTCAGCGTGCATATTGGCTGACGTCTTCTTCACAGTCCTCTCTGCTTCCTCGCTCGCGACTGGCGCTCCGGCGCTTTACTTTAGGCCATAACAATCTTTTAGTCTCTGTCTACAATTTTTACCCCTATCCTTCTCTCCATTACCAAATTTTCGATTACCTGATGCCTCAAGATATCTCCTGTCACATGTACGCTTCTTCTAGTAATTTTATGCACTTTCCTTTTTCTTCAGTTCCTCGTTAGTTATCCTGACTAACCACCTAATCTTTAGTATACTTCCGTAGTGTCCCATTCCATAAGCGACTGTCGCCTCCATATCTGAGCCGGTTTCGTCCTCGTTTCACTTCCTTGCAAGATAGAACTCCAGGCAAACCTCTTCAGAAAACACTTCCTAGAACTTAAATTTAGATTCGACGTCCACAAATTCCTCTTTATTGCAAACGTTTTCAATTTTATATTTTCTCAACTTCGGCCATCAGCAATCATTTTGCTGACCAAACAGTAAAACTCATCTACTTTTACTGTTTCATTTCATAATCTAATTCCCGCGACGGCACGCAAGCCACCCACTGCGAGTCCTATGGTTCAAAGAGCGGTGGGGGGTAGTCGGTAATAGAAGCATATGTAACTAAACATTGGAGTAAGAAGCATTTTTATTTCTTACTGTCTACCAAGTATCACAGAAATGTATGTCTGGCGACAACATGTCTGGTTTCGAGTTGTGAATTAGACTGTGCTAGTTGTCCTCATAGTCAATAACATTTATGACTTTATGAACACTCGTGTTTTGACGCCGATTTCATGCAGTAAGAATATTGAAAAAATTTTGATGACTGTGCTGTAAAAGACAGAAATTTACTCATGGTACCAGGCAGTCAACAACTGATTTTAAATAGATGCTATTCATAAATAATAAATTCTTACATCGCTATTGCCATTTTCAGTAATAAGACTCTGTGGTGGCACCAATATAATGCGTGGATGTCTTCATCTGCTCGATTTTATCACATGTGCTTCAATTAATCTCATGTAACCAAAAAATTCCTGGTCTTGGAGTGACATATGTGAGCACTAAAGAAAACGAGTTGGATAACATTTCAGCTGCAGTACTTCATTTAATGTGTAGAGGCAGAGCTGAAAGGACTGATGACATATCATTTTGAAAGCCCTCGAATCACTCGAGGAACTGACCACATTGCCGAAGTCAGTTCCCAAACCCCAAACTACAACCATACCAGTTGATATTTATGTGGTGACAGTTGCCGTGATCAACTTCTGCTGCGTAGCACCCAATACTCCGTCAACAATGTGTCACTCTCTTACAGTGAGTAACAGATGACTGTCATACCTTTTGAATTATATTGTAAACCTACTGTGAAAGGAACACCTGAACTGCCCCGACCGGCGAAAGACTGATGTTGAAAGGTTCTACCAACCCCAGTATTCGAACCATGTAACTACGGGTCGAGAGTCACAGTACTAATTTCTGATATTGCCTTCAATGTGGTCACGAGTGGGGTATGTAGTAGATAAGCTTCAACATTAGACGCAGTTCGGGACTCGCGCAGTACCCTCTTCGATGTTTGCAGAAAAACTTGGAGTGACCTGCAAAACCTTCAACCTTGACACTCAATATTCTTGACATTCTGAGTACATCACATTTATCGTTCGTCACGTTTTATGTTGCATTGACAGCACATCAAACCGCCCACACGTAGTTCTTTGGAACTAAACGAGTCAGTAAGGGTTATATCTTCATTGGTGTGGCAACAGGTTTCTTCTTCATCAGACGTAACAGAGTCTGAAATATTAACGTACTCTAAAAGTAGAGCGGCTGATCCGATGGAGTCGATTTCCTGTCGGGCCGAGGGACAGCGATTCCATCTGAATTATGCACACGGCATCACTAATGACTAGCGCCCTGATGGCCTCCAATTAAATTACGGCCGCGAAGCAATTTCCTGGTGCCCGATAGATTCGCTCTTGCGACTCCTTATCGTAGGGAAATCAACTGCACTGACGTGTTTTGAACATTCGTTCCGGTTAAGAGGGTAGAATTCAGAACTGAACGGACTGGTTGTTATACAAAGTTCACAGACGGTAAATTCACCGACAGACGTTGATGTACGTTTATTGTCTTACGTGTACCGTTCTATCTCGTTTCTCAAACTTACTGTTTCGTCACCCGCTCCTTTTACTAAACTGCCTCTTTACCGTATCGGAATGTATGTAGACATATCTATATACGTTGGTCATTCTGAAATACTGTCCTCGTACAAAGAGTTCAGTTGACTTTCCACGTTTATCAACATCTGTATCTGGCGAAATAGCAGACGTTTTCGTTAACCGTCTAAAGCAGGAAACATTCAGCAGTCAGGTAATCTGCTTAAAAGACGTCGTGTGCTACAGAAGATATGTAAATGAAAAATTAATTTTAATCGAAGGCGACATCAATCACACCTCTAACAACATTACTTCGTATGATAACGTACACAAGGAAATAAATTTCACCGTAGAAAACTAGAAAAATTAACATTAACTTCCCAGATTTTTCGATTGAAAATCACAACAACAGGCATAATTTTGAGACATGCAGGACAAAGACGAAACAGACAACCTCCATCACCACAGTCTATGTTACATCATGACTCCCAGATGTACATCCGAAGATTGCGTAAAAAATGCGATCAAAGAGAACAGGTAGAAGGAATCAATGGCTATTGCTTCAACGGTTCAGTGATAGACTGAAACAATGCAGAAAGGAACAGAAATCCAGAAATTCCTGGCTCTGTGGAAGGAGTTAATAATACGACAAACGTGTGACCACCACGCTATCTTTTGGTAATATATCCCAATAAATAGCAAAACCTACTTAGGTCACATAAACTGAAAGTGGGTTCCTTCACAAACAAAAAAAACTTAAAAAAATAGTTCAGATGTATATCAATAAAGAAGACAAATTCCCAGGTTCAGGAAAACATAAAACTTGTCCTACGTACTAAATAGCAAGGACTGCCACGAGCGCTTATACTTTATACACTGAACACATCAACTGTTGAACACATAACCATTTCACAAAACCAACGGTAGTAACAAACATGAAAAACACTGGATACTCATTCACAAACATAGAAGAAGAGACTCCATCAACTTCAAAAATCACATAAAATAGGTTTCACGGAGGAGCAGTAAATTTTTTTAAACCACAAAAAGCATTGAGAAGAAGTGCTCAGTGACAACATGCAATAACTATAGTAAGTCTATAAATATGTTCATCATTTCATACACTTCACTCAGTGTTTGCAATAAGGTAGAATATAAAATATTATCGATAGTTTATAGCCGGCCGCTGTGGCCGAGCAGTTCTAGGCGCTACAGTCCGGAAACGCGCGACCGCTACGGTCGCAGGTTCGAATCCTGCCTCGGGCATGGATGTGTGTGATGTCCTTAGGTTAGTTAGGTTTAATTAGTTCTAAGTTCTAGGGGACTGATGACCTTAGAAGTTAAGTCCCATAGTGCTCAGAGCCATTTGAACTATTTTGATAATTTATATAATGTCCAAGCTCTTTGGAAAGCCAGTGTCGTAATCTCCTTTCATGTAAACAAATAGTGGGAGTTTGGTTTGCGTGTGTGTGTGGATTTCTTAACAATACAGAAACCACAGTACCTGTAATCAGGTCCACAAAAAACACTATTTTCTAAAATAAGTACATAAACATTGCAAGATTTGTTTCCTAATCGCAGTAAAACCAACAAAAGACGACTGCGGGGCAAGAGGAGTAGAACAACACTCAAACAAAACCACGTAAAATAACAATGTTTATATTTGAACTTGATAACGAGAATAAAATCTCGAAACGCATCTTACTATACACCAAAAATATAACTGGTGCAGTGTTTCATTGTTTAAATCACCTGGTGCCTTGTGGTCTGTCCTCTCTAATTGCCGAATTGTTTATGTGGCTGTAGTGGGGTCACGTAAGTGATTAATCACTCACTGCATCGAGCAGTGACGGAAGACGGTTACTCGTTCATTCTGGAGGAACCTTCTCACAAGTTGTGAATGTGGTTTGTTTATAGGGCTGGCTGTACGAATTGAGGGATCACGATCCTGCAATGTTGTGATTTCTGGTGGTGGTGCAGCCTGAAATAACGGCAATGATTATGGTGTATCTAATGACGCGGGATGCACAGAATGAATTCTGCTGTATGCTTCACATAAAAACGGGTACTGAGATTGGGTTGGTTACATTGCCATATTATACACTCATACTCATAAATTCAAGGTAATTGCAGAAATTGGTGCCACTCAACGTGGCACTACACACAACTGGCGCTGAGAGCATAGGCACATGGGGAACACACACGACACAGATCTGTAAGTTCACGGTATTGGTGATAAGTTGAGAAAACCGTCCTGAAACACATGAGCTACAAAACACCAGTTTCCTGTGCATGTATCCCGAATCAGTATGGGATATGATCACCATGCACACGTACACAGACCGCAAAACGGGTTGGCATACTCTGGATCAGGTGGTCGAGCAGCTACTTGGGTATAGCCTACCATTCTTGCACCAGTGCCTGTCGTAGCTGCGGAAGTGTAGTAAGGGGTTTGAAGACGTGGAGCAATACGTCGACCGAGAGCATCCCAGACGTGCTCGATGGGGTTTAGATATCGAGAACAGGCAGACTACTCCATTCGCCTGATATCTTCAGTTTCAAGGTACTCCACCACGATGGCAGCTCGGTGGGACCATGTGTTATCGTCCATCAGGAGGAAGGTGGGACCCACTGCACCACTGAAGAGAAGGACATACTGGTGCAAAATGACGGCAAGATACACCTGACCTGTTACAGTTACTCTGTGAAAGACATGCAGGGTATGCGTGCAGCAATCATAATCCCTCTCCACACCATCAAACCACGACCTCCACACAGGTCGCTTTCAAGGACATTAAGCGGTTGATATCTGGTTCCTGGTTCACGCCAGATGAAAACCTGGCGAGAATCACTGTTCAAACTATACCTGAACTCGCCGGTGAACGTAACCTGGGACCACTGTTTCAATGAAAATGTACCGTGTTCTTGACACCAGGCTTCACGGGCTCTTCTGTGACCAAGGGTCAGTGGAATGCACCTTGCAGGTCTCCCGGCGAATAAGCCATGTCTGTTCAGTCGTCTGTAGACTGTGTGTCTGGAGACAACTGTTCCAGTGTCTGTGGTAAGGTCTCGAGCAAGGCTACCTGCAGTACTTCGTGGCCGTCTGCTGGCACTGATGGTGAGATATCGGTCTTCTTGTGGTATTGTACACTGTGGACGTCCCGTACTGTAGCGCATGGACATGTTTCCTGTCTGCTGGAATCGTTGCCATAGTCTTGAGATCACACTTTGTGGCACAAGTGCGGCCTGTGCTACGACCTGCTGTGTTTGACCAGTCTCCAGTCGCCCTAGTATTCTACCCCTCATAACGTCATCAATATTTGTTCTTTCAGCCATTTTCAACACACAGCTATCATTAGCACGTCTGCAAACGTCTGCACACTTACTCGCTACACCGTACTCTGACATGCACCAACACACCTCTGCGTATGTGTACTGCTGCCAGCGCCACCGTGCGACGACCGCAGGTCAAATGCACCGCATGGTCATACCCCGAGGTGATTTAAGCTTGCAAACTGCCCACCAGAGCGTTGTTTCACCATGGAGCAGCATTATCCTTAATTTATGAGCATGAGTGTAGTTACCGCTCATACGTTGTGCACCGAAAGACTATTTACACTGTGTTCACGGATTAGGCCATACACTGTGTTTGTGTATTTCTTCATAGAGACTGACTGTATCAGTGTACATCTTCAACAGGCAATTGTCTTATCACTTTATAGTGTTTCAATGAATCTGACTGCTCACTACATTTTAATGTTCGATAGCGATGGGCTTTGTACAAGTGCAGGTCGTTGATGACAGATGGCTTTTTAGACTTGTAGGTAACTCTGCTATATTGTCTGGTTATGCTAAGAAGCCATGGTTTTCTGTTTCTAGCTCTGAGTTTCACGGCCGTCTGTGACACTTCCTTGTTTTGGTACGAGCTGGAGTGGACTGACTTTCCTATGCCAAAATACATGTTATGACGGGATGAATACTTCAGATCAAAGGGACTGTGCCATGGAAGCTACTTTTGTACTCACGGCTATATGTCAATTCATATTGGTTACCGATGTGAGTGTAAACTGTTGAAATGAGCATGGGTTTTTCTAAAATACAATTAGACGAAAATTTTATTAGATTTTAAAGCAAATTAATGCTCGTATTTTAAGGAATACGATTAGAGACTGTTTTTGTAAATATTTCACGTTTAAAGGTGAGTATAAATTGGAAGAACTTGTTCCATTGATCATTATGCTTAGGTTTAGTTTCTTGTGATACTAAATACTGTAGAATTTTAGTGAGTCACAGTGTTCTAAACATTTTGCTGTCCTCAATTTAATGTCATTTTTTTGTGACAGGTTTATCATTCAGTTGAAACTGCACCTTTGTATTGGTTTAGACTGAATTTTGGGTACATTATTGAGCGTATCTTGGATCAGAAGAGATCTCCACCCCCTAGTATTGTTACGGATTTATAGGTCAGCCATGCAGTATCCGTTTAGTCAATTCCCTCCAGCACTAATACAGACATTAGTCGAATCCACAGCACGTCGTGTTGCGGCACTTCTGCGCGCTCACTGGGACCCTACACGATATTAGACAGGCGTACGGTTTCTTTGGGTCTTCAATGTATGTTCATGTAGATGTAGGTTATGGAGGAGGTGTAGTCAGAACCTAAAGCAGTGATTTGTGTTGTTCAACGCAGTAGGAGTCAGGAAGCGAATTTTGGCTATGTTGATCCGCAGACGGCTTGTTACGCTTGTAGACAATATTGCAGCACGCTAAATAGCTACGTCTTTCTGTTTTAATACTGAGTTAAGGATTATTTGTGACATTCCATTGTATCTGTGTGGGCTGGAGAGGACTGACGTTCATATTCCAAGTATATCTTATAGCGGAATTACGCTTGGGATCCAGTGGGCAATGATACACTTCTGGCCATTAAAATTGCTGTACCATGAAGATGACGTGCTACAGACACGAAATTTAACCGACAGGAAGAAGATGCTGTGATATGCAAATGATTAGCTTTTCAGAGCATTCACACAAGGCTGGCGCCGGTGGCGACACCTACAATGTGCTGACATGAGGAAAGTTTCCAACCGATTTCTTATACACAAACAGCAGTTGACCGTTGTTGCCTCGTGAAACGGTGTTGTGATGCCCCGTGTAAGGAGGAGAAATGTGTACCATCACGTTTCCGACTTTGATAAAGGTCGGACTGTAGCGTATCGCGATTGCCGTTTATCGTATCGGGACATTGCTGCTCGCGTTGGTCGATGTCCAATGACTGTTAGCAGAATATGGAATCGGTGGGTTCAGGAGGATAATACGGAAAGCCGTGCTGGATCCCAACGGCCTGGTATCACCAGCAGTCGAGATGACAGGCATCTTATCCGAATAGCTGTAACGGATCGCGCAGCCACGTCTCGATCCCTGAGTCAATACATGGAGACGTCTGCAAGACAACAATCATCTGCACGAACAGTTCGACTACGTTTGCAGCAGCATGGACTATCAGCTCGGAGACCATGGCTGCGGTTACCCTTGACGCTGCATCACTGACAAGAGAGCCTGCAATGGTGTACTCAACGACGAACCTGGGTACACGAATGACAAATCGTCTATTTTTCGGATGTATCCAGGATCTGTTTACAGCATCATAATGGTCACATCTGTGTTTGGTGACATCGCGGTGAACACACATTGGAAGCGTGTATTTGTCATCACCATACTGGCGTATCAGCCGGCGTGATGGTATGGGGTGCCATTGGTTACACGTCTCGGTCACCTCTTGTTCGCATTGACGGCACTTTGAACAGTGGACGTTACATTTCAGATGTGCTACGACCCGCAGCTCTACCCTTCATTCGATCCCTGCGAAACCATAAATTTCAGCAGGATTATGCACGACCGCATGTTGTAGGTCCTGTGCGAGCCTTTCTGGGTACAGAAAATGTTCTACTGCTGCCCTGGCCAGCACATTCTCCAGATCTCTCACCAACTGAAAACGTATGGTCAATGGTGGCCAAGCAATTGGCTCGTCACGATACTCCAGTCACTACTCTTGATGAACTGTGGCATTGTGTTGAAGCTCCATGGGCAGCTGTACCAGTACACGCCATCCAAGCTCTGTTTGACTCAATGCCCAGGAGTATCAAGGCGGTTATTAAGGCCAGAGGTGGTTGTTCCGGCTACTGATTTCTCAGGATCTATGCACCCAAACTGCGTGAAAATATAATCACATGTCAGTTCTAGTATAATATATTTTTCCAATGAATACTCGTTTATCATCTGCATTTCTTATTGGTGTAACAATTTTAATGGCCAGTAGTGAAGTTAAGTTTCATTGTCCACAGGGTTCTATGTAAATTGAGATATGTTACGGATCTGTATGTAATTTGTTGAAATGAACATTTATTTTTCTGAGATACAGTTAAAACCTGTTAAACTGATTAATTAATAACAGTTCTTGCCTGTCTGAATTTTCTGACCCAGAACGATATTGTGTTAAAACAGCTGAGGACTCATCACTACGAGTAGCTTGTCGACGTTGCTGTGTCATCAGGAACGTCTCAGCCTCGTAGTTTCTGTCATCATTCCAAACTTTCTTCTGTAGCGCACAGAATGCAGTACACCTAGTAACAGTACATATTTTATTTGCAATACACGAAGTAATATATATATATATATATATATATATATATATATATATATATATATATATATATGGAGAAGGGACAGTACTGAGTGTGTGAAGTGGTAGTCCTGGTTTGTATGAAAGACTGCATAGAATATCAGCTGTCATGATCCTTGACTATTACTGCTGCTGAACTTTACTTCCTAAACAGCTCTACAGAATACAGCAGCGCGGAGTGGCCACGCGGTTTGAGGCGCCATGTCGCGGATTGCGCGGCCCCTCCCGCCGGGAGGTTCGAGTCCTCCCTCGGGTATGGGTGTGTGTGTTGTTCTTAGCATAAGTTAGTTCAAGTAGCGTGCAAGTCTAGGGACTAATGACCTCAGCGGTTTGGTCCCTTGGGAATTCACACACATTCGAACATTCTAAAGAATACATGATTTATCTCAGAACACTGAACAACATGGACACAATTAATTATAAAAATAGATACATTTTTTTCATACAGGTTGACAATTACTGAACTATACGAAAAAACGTAAATTAGTTACAAACTACGGCGTGTACACACATTTTTTTCAACATGTATACGTCGCTAAAGATGTTCGGATCTAGGTCATGACATGTTTGTTATGCCTGCCATCATTGGCGATGATGTGGCGCGGACGAATAGCGAAATTCTGCATGACCCGCTGAAGTGTCGGAATACCGATTCTGTCGCTGACCTCCTGAAGGCAGTATTCCCTCAGCAATGGTTTTGGGGTATTAGTGTACACCTCGTTTTTAATATAAAGACTCTGCAAAAAGACTCCTCAAAAAGGAGTCGCGTGTGTTCAGATCCGTATAATACGGTGACCAATCGAGGCCAATGCTAGTGGCCTCTGGGTACCCAGAGCCAGAATGCGGTCCCCAAAGTGCACCTCCAGGACGTCAAACATTCTCTTTCTTCGATGAGGCCAAGCTCCTTCTTGTGTGAAATACAAGGTCACTTTGGATAATGGGGATGAAATCACCTTCTAAAAACTTCACGTACCGTTCGGTAGTCACCGTGCCATCGAGAAATATCGCACCGATTATTCTGTGACTGGACACTGCACACCACTCAGTCCGCCTTTGAGAGTGAAGAGGCTTCTCGATCGCGAAATGCGGGTTCTCAGTCCCTAAAATTCGGCAGTTTTGCTTATTGGCGAATCTATCCAAATGAAAGTGGGCTTTGTCTCTGAACCAGACCATACAACGCATACCAATGACCATCATGTCTCGCGGACAATCGGGCAGTTTGAACGTCCTAACGCAAACCGTTCAGAAGTTATGCCGATTTTCTTTCATACACTTCAATAATTGTCGTCCTCTATGTACAGAATGAAAAAAGAACCATGGATATAAAAATGTCAGTTCCTATTCGTAAACTACCAGGCAGTGCAACTATAAGAGATATTGATAATAGATATCTTAAAGAAAAAAGAGTGTTTAGTTCTCATATTCAAACTCACTGGTCTCTATTGCAATATAAATGCTTCTTCAGAAGTGAATGTGGGAACAATATAGTTGCTTAAAGGGCGAGTGCTCTAAGAATCGTGAATACTTTGTTGCTTTTGAAATACATGATGGGTATGATTGTATTCATTACAGTGAACTGTTCGTGTTTTAGTATGAAAAACTTGTTGATTGTTACGTAAAGGATCCGTTATTCATGTCATATACGGTTTTCCTGCAAAACACAGTTCAATGACATTTCGATTTTATCAAGGCATATATAGCGGACAAAACTTGTCTAATGGAGTTTTCTGAAATAGTTACTCAAACAGTAAAATTTTACTGTTGGTATTCTAAAAAGTGTTGAAGATGAATCTTATCTTTTTCCACTGTGGGTGAGAGCAGAGAGCCTTAAACGTCAAACGATATAGGCCATAAGTCAAAGTTTACTGTGATTCGTTGTAATAAAAAGATCTATAAATTTTATATCTACAGTATTTTTTCCCTTCATTCCCTCCGCAATACGTTGTAATGTTGTTGCCTCATTATAGTAAGCATTACTAGGAAGTGATATTTACTGATTATGATGATGATGATGATGATGAAACAGATGTGGAAATATTTTATCTAATTTCCGATACTGCGTGCACAAACATTAAGATTTTAAATTTAATGCTGAAGTAGAGATAGAAAGACAAGAAATTTACTGTGTTACATAAATCAGAGAGATGATGTGGAAAATGTGGAATCTGTTGTGGGTTGGCAGGAGAGCCAACACCGGCTACTAAAGGAAGCCGAAAGGCACGCGTTTTAGCTCACGCAGGCTGGCGTGAGGTCTGGAACAGGACAAGGAAATTTAGAAAAAACGGACGTAGCTGGTGGAATACTTAGCTTTAATCCATTAATGGTGAACGTCGGTTCTTGACGGTACATTATTACAGTATCAATAGTAACTGGTACTGGAGCTTTGCTAGGTCGTAGCAAATGACGTAGCTGAAGGCTATGCTAACTACCGTCTCGGCAAATGAGAGCGTATTTTGTCAGTGAACCATCGCTAGCAAAGTCGGTTGTACAACTGGGGCGAGTGCTAGGAAGTCTCTCTAGACCTGCCGTGTGGCGGCGCTCGGTCTGCAACCACTGATAGTGGCGACACGCGGGTTCGACGTATACTAACGGACCACAGCCGATTTAAAGGCTACCACCTAGCAAGTGTGGTGTCTGGCGGTGACACCGCATTCCTCCCCCGCAAATCGGCGTACGGTGGTGGCATAAGGCTTCCGCCCGCCGTGGGGAGGACCCCATGTTGACGTATGCGACGAGGTGGGGAGCCTAACAACAGGCGAGGCTGTGCCACTCGCACCCTGCCATTCGGACCGCGGGGAGATAGGAAATGCCTGAAAACCTGCTCCAGGGTGCACGCCAACATGCGGTGTATGCGCCCGTAGAGAGACAGAAGGGGCCGAAGGGTCGACCTCCATCGGGCCGGGGCACCCGACGGGCGAAGACGACGTATGGTCCGGAGCGGGCAAGAGTTCCATGTCTGAGGACATCCGGTAACAGGAAGCGATCGGCGGCGCGCGACCCAGGGAGGCGCCAGGCGGTTGCAGCGACGCGTCCACTGCGGGCGTCGCCGGCGGGAGAACAGGCGGCGGCGGCGGTGACGGCGGCGCGTCGCCATGGGGCAAAATGGAAGGCAGCGTCGGCAACACCTGGGGCTGAGGCGAGCCAGTAGATGGGTCCCCAGGGCGCTGACTGGACGGCACCGTCGCTGAAAGCAGACGGCGAGCGGCAGATCCCATGCGACGACAGAGGCGCAGCTGGTTGAGATGCCGTCGCACCTCACCAGAGGCCCCCAAAACCAGATACATAGCGCGGCCGAGGCAGTGAAGAATGCGCCCTTCGAACCAACGCCGTGAACCTCGGTAGTGACGATAGTAGACAACGTCGCCTGGAGCAAACGCAGGTGTCTGCCACTGCACAGGAACCTGATGCGGCGGATATAGCAAAGACATCAAGGTTCGATGATGACGACCGTAGAGCAACTCAGCAGGCGAGCGACCATCCCGGGGCTGAGAGCGATACGAGGACAAAAAGAGCAATAACGCGTCCTCCCGAGAATGTGATTCTTTCAACTTCAACATCTGTGACTTGAAAGTCCTGACCAATCGTTCAGCGGCACCGTTTGACTGTGGCGAAAACGGCGCGGACGTCAGATGTTGAATACCATTGGCCTTGCAGAATGACTGAAATTCTGCGGACATGAATTGTGGGCCATTGTCGGAAACAATAGTCTGTGGAAGACCTTCAATGCAAAAGATAGCAGATAACGCTTGGATGGTGGCAGATGACGTCGTGGAAGACATCCGGACAACAAAAGGACAATTACTGAATGAATCTACCACAACCAACCATCGCGCATTCCAGAATGGACCAGCAAAATCGATGTGCAAGCTTTGCCAAGGGGAAGAGGCTTTTGGCCATGCAAAGAATTTCCGCGGTGGTGCTGATTGCTGTTCGACACACACCATGCAAGAAGAGCACATATTCGTAATCGCGGCATCGATTCCGAACCAAGTACAGTGCTGACGAGCAAGTTGTTTCGTTCTCACGATACCCCAATGTCCTTGGTGGAGAAGCTGTAAGACAGAGAACTGTAACGAACGTGGTACCACGACCCTGGACTGATCATTATCAGAACGCAACAGCAAAACACCACGTCGAACAAAAAGTCTCTCCATGTGAGCAAAAAATCGGCGAACCAACGGATCAAAAAAATGGCTCTGAGCACTATGGGACGTAACTGCTAAGGTCATCAGTCCCCTAGAACTTAGAACTACTTAAATCTAACTAACCTAAGGACATCACACACATCCATGCCCGAGGCAGGATTCGAACCTGCGACCGTAGCGGCCGCGCGGTTCCAGACTGTAGCGCCTTTAACTGCTTGGCCACCACGGCCGGCGAACCAACGGTTCCCCGATCCGCGACTTTGACAAGGGCCATTGCGTAGCAGCAAAACGCAGAACGGTAGCAAGGACAGGGTCGGCAGCTGTGGCTGTGGCTACACGACGAAAATCAATCGGAAACGATTCGACCACGTTTCCGTATCAATGAACATGCAAGCAAGTTCGGAGGAATCGAATGCTCTATCCTCAGCAACAGGCAAACGGGACAACGCATCGGCGTTTCCGTGCTTAGCAGTGGACCGATACAAGATATCGTAGCGGTATTGCGAGAAGAAAGTAGTCCAGCGAATGAATTTCTGCGCTGTTCGTGGAGGTACAGGCTTGGTCGGATGAAAAAGCGATGTCAAAGGTTTGTGGTCTGTGATGATGGTAAAGGGGCGACCATACAAGAAATCATGAAACTTTGTAACACCAAATACGAGAGCCAATGCTTATTTCTCGATCTGTGAATAATTTCTTTGCGCAGACGAGAGCAATTTGGACGCAAAGGCAATAGGGCGATCGTGCGAACCATCTTAATGCGCAAGCACAGCACCGATCCCGAATTCCGATGCATCTACCATCAACAAAAGGGGCTTCTGGGGTTCGAATGGCGTAAGGCAAGTATTGGAAAGCAACGCCAATTTCAACTGGCGAAAGGCGCGTTCGCATTCCGTCGTCCAGACGAATGGAACACCTTTACGGCGTAAGCGATGAAGCGGGGCTGAAATGGAAGGGGCGTGCGGCACATAGTTATGATAATAGTTGATGTTTCCCAGCTCACTCTGTAGCTGCTTCAAATTCTGCGGCGAAGGCAAGTCTTGTATGGCACGGAGGTGCTTGGGACTGGGATGTATGCCTTGGGCATTGAGTACATGCCCCAGGAAGGGCAAGTCACGAACAAAAAGCACACATTTGTCCTTCCGCAAGGGAAGACCATTTTGTCGCAAGACCTGAAATAATGTTCTGAGATTGGCTAAATGTTCTTCTTCCGTCTTTCCGGAGATCACAATATCGTCCAGATAGTTTGCCGCAGTAGGGACCGACGCACAAACAGTTTGTAGATATTGCTGAAACAATGCAGGGGCGGATGCACACCCGAATGGCAGTCGTTTGAATCGATACAAACCAAGATGCGTGTTAACCACCAAAACGCGCTGGGAGTCTTCGTCCACCGGGATTTGCAAGTACGCATCTGCTAGGTCCAACTTCGAAAAATATTTACCCGGGCACAGTTTGTCAAAAGGATCTTCCGGGCGGGGTAAAGGAAAAGTTGCAATCACTAGTTGTGGATTCACTGTTGCCTTGAAGTCCACACAAAGTCTCAATTTTCCCGAAGGTGTTGACAAAATTACTAAAGGTGTTGCCCAGAGAGAAGCCTGCACACGTTCAATTACACCTTGTGATTCCAAATCGTGTAATGTTTTTGCGACCGCATCACACAATGCATGGGGAACATTGCGCGCTCTGAAAAATTTCGGTTGAGCCTTGACTTTCAGTTCCAAATTTGCTTTATAGTTCTTAGTGCAAACAAGGCCCGGTACAAAAATGTCTGCAAATTCTTCACATAGACGAGAAACACTGTTGAAGGCACAGTCTGGTTCACTGATAGGATCTGATTTACTATAGACAAGTTAAACAACTGTAATAAATCGAAACCAAACAAGTTCACTGCAGAAGAAGAACGAAGGATGTAAAATGACACAAGTTTTGTTTATCCTTTGTATGTTGTAAGAAGGCTGCACTGTCCCAACACAGGGATATCTTGACCTGAATAGCTTGTTAATTTAACAATTGCGGCACGCAACGGAGGTGTGCCCAGCAGTTTGTGTCTTGATTGATCAGTGAAACTGCAGCTCCGGTATTGAGCTGGAATGGTATCACTTTGCCATTAATGTCCGAGTCTACAAAAAGTTTATTGTCATGCTGACAACAAGAGCGACTGTCTCGTGCAACGTGAACTGACACTGGTACATAATCACTTGCGACTTGACGGGATTTCCGGCGATGTCGACGCACACTATTTGTGGGACGAACACAGTCACTGTTAGAGAGAGTGGCACTGGGCGGAGTGGAATGAACTACATGAATTTCCATGGCCAAAGTTTCACGAGCCTGAGTATCCTTGGTTCGAATTCGGCGCAAAGAAAAGGGCCTGGAATGGTTGTGAGTTTCCGATCTTAGCTTTTTCTGGCAAACACTCTGAATATGTCCTTTTTTATTACAGAAAAAGCAAATAGATTGGTGTGACGGGCAATTCTCACGCGAATGTCTAGTAGCACACTGCGGGCATGATTTTAGCACTGCATTTGCTTGCCTGCACGGCACACGTGGCCGGGCGCGAGGGCTGTTCACTGTTCCGTGCAGCTTGCCCGGCGGCCGGCTAACCTGACACACGGCTGGTGAAGTGTCAAATGATTCCTGAGCAAAGTCAAGTGTGTCCTGCTGATCCAATATGCCTATGTCTTGTTGAAGGGACGGATTGACTAGTTTCAAAATCTGTTCCCTTATACGAACATCAGAAACGTTCTGTGCAATTGCATCACGTACCATAGTATCTGAATAAGGGAGTCCACTTTGACACTCAAAAGCACAATCTCTAGTAAGGCCTTGCAAGGTTGTAACCCACTCCCGATTAGTTTGACCTGCCATACGTTTTGTACAAAAGAAGGTATACCTTTTCGCAACTACATTGACTGATTCTTTGAAATATGCAGCTAATGCAGACAAAGTTTCGTTGTAGGACAGAGTTACTACGTCGCGTCGGGGAAATAATTTGACTATCACAAGGTACGTTTGGACGCCGACTGAAGACAACAAAAACGGCTGCCGCTCGTTACCTTGAATTCTGTAGGCGGCGAGATAGAATCCAAATTGGCGTGAGCACTCCGTCCAGCTTTCCAGTGCAGCATCAAAAGGTCAAAAAGTTGGTGCAACTGCGTGTTGTGGCTGCGTTAGCAGTGGAGCGGCGGCTGCCGCATCGTTTTGCATTGCACGTTGACCCTGGACGAACTGTCCAAGGGCATCCAGTAATGCCTGCGTCTGCTGATTATGTAAGAAATAAAATTCGAAGTCATTACACAAGTAAATCAGGGCAGTATAGTTAAGAACGCGGTATTGCCTTGTCGCTAATGTTGTGGGTTGGCAGGAGAGCCAACACCGGGTACTAAAGGAAGCCGAAAGGCACGCGTTTTAGCTCACGCAGGCTGATGTGAGGTCTGGAACAGGACAAGGAAATTAGAATTTAGAAAAAACGGACGTAGCTGGTGGAATACTTAACTTTAATCCACTAATGGTGAACGTCGGTCTTGACGGTACATTATTACAGTTTCAATAGTAACTGGTACTGGCGCCTTGCTAGGTCGTTGCAAATGACGTAGCTGAAGGCTATGCTAACTATCGTCTCGGCAAATGAGAGCGTATTTTGTCAGTGAACCATCGCTAGCAAAGTCGGTTGTACAACTGGGCGAGTGCTAGGAAGTCTCTCTAGACCTGCCGTGTGGCGGCGCTCGGTCTGCAACCACTGATAGTGGCGTCACGCGGGTCCGACGTATACTAACGGACCGCGGCCGATTTAAAGGCTACCACCTAGCAAGTGTGGTGCCTGGCAGTGACACCACAGAAGCACTGTCTACACACAAACATGTCAGATGAAATGTATGACGAGAAAGTACAGCATTTACAGAAATAGAATTTCATGCACCGTGTGTGCCTTTGTGTGTGTGTGTGTGTGTGTGTGTGTGTGTGTGTGTGTGTGTGATGGCGCCAATTTACACAACTCAGAGGCAAACCTCATTCAACATGACGCCATTTTCGGCAATTATCTTTAAGCATGACATCAATTCAACCGAAGATTACATTTTTCTTTCCGGAAATAGAGGATATCATCTATCTAAGCGCCTGTTTTACACGACTGAAATGAAATTTCAGTAATTTCACAGCTACATTCTAATTAGCTGCTCCATTTTGATATCCAGTAAATAATGCACGAGACTGGCTGCCTCATTTTATTACTACACCGTTATTGGCTGGAAAAGAGGAGAGGAGCGGACATCGGGTATGGGAGGAGCGTGTTTTAAGAAACACAACTGGGCCAAATCCACCATCTTGGATTTTTAAATTTCCCACCGCTGCCGCCACAACCACCACCACCACCATCCAGGGTCTTTCATCACTTTGTGACATAATCGTGTTCTGCTCCATATCCCAATACTACACGAACGCAAACACCATGTATTTTTTTTTTTTTAATTTCGCAGCGCAGGTGTCTTATATTTTTGAATTTCCTGCCAGTGCCATCCTGGACGTCTTGGCGGCTACGGCGCTGAGTAGTGATAGAAACTTGAAACGTGTGCCAACGGTTCCACAGATATGCTACAACTATTAATAAATAGAGGTGCGCAATTTACTCTGATAAAAAGTGAATGCCTCCCCAGTAGATTACATTGAACTGAACTGAGAGAATTGGTTGAAAGAGAATAACCGAAGTTGTAGCTCAGACACTAGCAACTCTTCATTAGAAGTTAAGAGTTCAGCAAAGCGATTCGAGTAGAACAGTCCGTTGAACAGCTGGAGGGACGCCGAAAATTCACAAGCACTCGTATACACTTGAGCAAAACAAAGGCGTTCTCATTACAAACAAGCGCCTTTGTTGTTGGGTGGCTGCTCTCTTCACAACTCATGAATTCAAGCAGCATGAGAAAGAAGTTGGCGTTCTCTGGCTACCCGCCAGCAGCCAGAAGATCGAATGTTTCGCACTACACAAAGAAAGGGTGGTTTGGTTACGCAGCATTAGTCGCTCATGGGGTGAGATTGCAAACTGAGTCCACCAATGACAAAGACAGTGCGACAGGAAATTGAGGGCCCTGCAGGACGGATTAATAGAGACCAGAAACAAAAGTAAAATACTGGAAGGAACAGTGATGGAACAATGAGTAGACAGATAGTCAATGAGAGACAAGAATCAAGTAGATGGATCAATCAAAAGATGAATAATCAAAGGACAATGCAGAGAGAGGAATCAGACAGGCGGAGGAACAAGGTGTTTGTCCTCTGGACAGTCATGAGGCTCAATGAGATTCTCAGTCCAGTGTGATCCTCACTCCAGTGTCTTTCATCACTTTGTGACATATTCATGTTTCACTCCATATCCCAATACTATACGAACGCAAACTCTGCGAAATAATTAACGCAGACAATAGTAGCCGAAATCAAAAGCACAGATGTTTCCCAGACCAAAGATCTTGCTGCACACCATGAACGGCATGTAAAATATTTAATGACAACAGCGCTATTTAGGCGTAGAACGTATCAACAGTGGCCCATATTTTTCCTTAGCAGTCCCATGTTTTCATTGTGTGACAGTAGCGCCCAATATGATCAGTACGTGCGGCCGTTTAGTGTTTGACAGCTTTAATACGTATGCATGGAAACCTGTGTATTTTGAGATATACGTTAGTTTTAACATCATAGAGATTTTATAATTGAAACGTCCATCACCTGTTATTGACATGCATAATATATGCCACTTACAAATGGCTCCACGCCATAACATCGATGTGGCAAATAAATGTTTTATATGCAGCTCATGGTGTACAGCAAGATGTCTTTTAACAAACCTCAGCACCTACTTGCCCAGTCAAATCAACCTGGAAATTCGTTTTTGCATTAGCATGCAATAAACGTAAATGTTGGCATGTTTCAAACCGTATCGTTTCGTTTCATTGTGACTTGATTCGCACACATAAAGTTTCCATTCACTGGACTTCCGGTACCCGTTGTGGAACCATTTTATATAGTTACTTCCCAAATTCTGTATTTACTACATTTTTGGCAAACAGTGTGGAACGATCTCCTCTGTCTTTTCAACAGTTAAATTTGAGTTCAATATATTTTTGGCGTCTTGCATGGGGCCATTTACATATTACTTTCCATGTTTCATTATCAGTTTTGATTACACAACAATATCTACTATGTGCTATAGTTAAGCATGATGCAGAAAATCTGTGCGAAGAACGTCCTAAAATTCATTCATGTATACAAAAGTGCTTATGGATTTCGAGCCTTGGATGGCTGAAGACAGAAGAATATGCATACTAGCGAGTGAGAGATTATGTTCACATTCTAGTATCATTTCATGAATTTGAAGTTTCGTGTGCACTCTCTAAAACAAAAAAAACAACGCACCACGAAGAATTTATCCGAATGAGACGGAGATCGGTACATGTGCTGTACATGTAGAGACGAACAAATGATAACAATTTCAGAAAAATTGGCAGAATTATTCAAGAGAAACAGCTTCACAAATTGAGCAAGTCAGTGCATTGGTCCACCTCTGGTCATTACGCAAGCAGATATTCGATTCGGCATCGATTGACAGACTTGTTGGGTGTCTTTCTGAGAACAGCGATCCAAATTCTGTCAAACTGACGCGTTAGATCGTCGAAATCCTGAGGTCGTTTGAGGGCCTGCCCACAATGCTACAAACTTTCTCAATTGGCCAAGACAGTGTTTGGTAAGCGCAATGACAAGCAGTAGAAACACTCGCCGAATGCAGGCGGCATTATCTTGTTGAAATGTGAAATCAAGACTTCTTGCTATGAAGAGCAGCAAAAAGGGGCGTAGAATATCTTCGACGTACCGCTGTGCCACGGTTGACAGACAAAGAGGCCCTACTAGGAAAATAAATGACACCCCAAACCACCACTCCTGGTTGTCGGGCTGTATGGCGGGCGACAGTAGACTGGCATCCCACCTGTCTCCAGGGCATCTCCAGACACGACTGGGGCAACACGTATGACAATTTGTGCCAGACCTGGAGTTGAACCCGAATATTCCACTTACTGCGAGTTCTGAACTTAACCACTTCCGTTGTCAATCCATACTTCCCTGACCTGGACCCAAATCTCCATACGTCACACTGTCTACGTCCTGATATCGTAGTCCACTAAATTCATCAAGTAATACTTGCAACATCACTCAGATTTCCGCAACAAGGAGAACAAGACAACAAGGATGGACACTAACGTTATTATCGCCTATGCAGGAAGCGTACGTGCATACCTGGAATGGTTAAGGGGACTGCTTGCTATAAATAGGGTATCTGGTTTTGAGTCCCAGTCCAGCATATATTTTCATATATAGCTATTGGATAGTAGCACCATACTTTAAAAAGCTGTCGTCAAGATATTTGCAGTCAGCAAATTAATTTTATAAGTGCAAGTTAAGTCAGAAGTCTTAGTATGCAAACCGCATCTACTTTTTAAAATCTCGTAGAATAATAATATTACAATAACAGTGCAAAGTATCTTTTATGCTGAAGACTTGAATACTTTGTGAAATAATACATATTATTTTTCTGTGAATTTAAGTATTTGTGTGTGTGTCTATCTGTTGAATAAATTATATATTTTACTTAAGTTCCAAAGACTATATTTTCGAGATACTTGGTAGTAGATCTGTACTTAAACGGCTGATGCCAATGTCTTTGCTGTCATTAAATTCATTTCGAAATATATTGTACAATTCTGGTCATCAGTCGTGTCTGTTCTGCGGGACATTCACGTAAACTTTTAAGTGAAACAGCACTTATAAATGACCAAAGTTCCATTTTTATTCAAGTATAATGAGCCTTCAAATTAAATATTACCCAAACTAAGTATCCTATTTAGCTTATTAAAATACATACTGGCACTACTGAAATACTTTGTATTTTAGTAGATGTCCATAGTTCAACCTTCGCAACATACAGTGAATTCAGGTAAATACAAAAATATTTTTCTGTAAAGCAGCAAAACACACATGAGCACTTCATCCTGAACTTGTCGACGAGAATTAACAAAGCAAACTACGTTCTGTATTGACAACATTGTAGCTCACAAAAATAGTTTTAGTTAGTTCAGCATTGATTTATATTCCTTCCATGGCTTCCAATACATTTAGTATAGTAACATGATCAGAATGCCTACCACCAGAAAATACTTTTTGTTGATACTTCAGACAGCGATTGTCCAACAGCTGGAGCTGCTGAAACGTGTTTCCCTCCCAATATCATCATCTTACCCAGTTTCAGTTCAATCGGCAACTTAGCAAGGATTTGGCTCAGCGTAGACAGTTCATCATTATTCACTTAAGCACTTCCTTCTCTTTTAGTAAGAATTAATGTTCACAAACACAGCTTACCACTATGCAGCTGAAACTTTCACTTTATTTTCCGTTACCGTTGTAAACCTGAAGCAGTAAACTATCTTCTGGAGGTCTCTGTTTAACATACATTATTTCTTTGTCAAATGGTTCAAATGGCTCTGAGCACTATGCGACTTAACTTCTGAGGTCATCAGTCGCCTAGAACTTAGAACTAATTAAACCTAACTAACCTTAGGACATCACACAACACCCAGTCATCACACACATCCATGCCCGAGGCAGGATTCGAACCTGCGACCGGAGTGGTAGCTCGGTTCCAGACTGTAGCGTCTAGAACCGCACGGCCACTCCGGCCGGCTATTTATTTATCATGCAAATTACTGTCTACCATATCTGAAGCTAGTAAAAAAGGCAATCACTCCACCAACTCATTTAAATTACTCCCAACGCAAACGTCATGTGCATTTTCCTTCTGCCCTATTTCAACATGTATGTCATCATCTCTTAAAAACGATCTGCTACTTCTGTATAATGCAGGCTTAACGATTTTGATGAATTTATAGCACATGTTTGAATTTAATGCCCTGTAGGAGAGATAGATTTCCTCATGAGTTTAGTAGCCTCAGAATTTTTCTTTGTGATTCTCCTTCCAACATCATCAACATCGTCCTCTTCATATTCTTCATCTACATCTACATTTACATGGATACTCTGCAAATCATATTTAAGTGCCTGGCAGAGGGTTCATTGAACCACCTTCACAATCTTCTATTATTCCAATCTCGTATAGCGCATGGAAGGAATGAACACCTTGAAAGAATATTTATCGTTAATGCAGTAAAAGATCCACACAGTGGACACCAAGTGAAAAAGCTACTCCTTGTGTTTCAAATCTAGACTGCCATAATAAAATGGGAAGGAACTGTTAATTATAACTCAGGGAGAAGTTGTAGTTTAATTGACAATCCATTTATTCGTCTTAAACATGACAAGGTAACAAAATTATTCAAGAAACATCACATGAACATTTTTGTTTAACAAACGCCTTACTAACATGTGATCTATGGTGGACAAAGTGATCTGCTGGGGATCGACACATTACACTAACCAGAACACTACTCGCTCTATCTAACTTCATACTCGTGAATCCAGGTTATGGCACCAAACTATGCCACCACCAAGCATCTATATTCCATCATACAAACAAGAAGAAAAATATGATTCGATAGAGCAGGGTGCTGAGAAATATATATTTTAGCCTTATGTCGCAGCAGCGAATACTTTACCCTTCTGCTGGTCAAAGCGGCACACCACGATGCTTTCGGCGACTGAAGTCATAGACGGCGGCAATCTGTTATGAAATGCGAGTTCCCGAAAAATGCAACTACGCGTTCTCTCATTCAGTTAATTCAGAATGCAGGTACTTCCCTATGAGCTTCAGAAACCCCTATGGATTCTAGTGTGCAGGTGGACCCGTTTGCTGGTCTGCCAAACCAATTTGACTCTGTGCCATGACTTTGCGTGTCGGAATATGTCAAATGTTTCGACGGCCGACTCAAGACAAATAAGTACACACTGACTCGTTGTGACCGTGATGATATAAGCAGTGCCTCTGACGGTTCAGAAGGTGACTGGCACAGGCTCTAAGTCGCGCACTAGCAAAGGACACAAGTCTCACCATTTAGGTAGAGGCCTGCAGTTCTTTACTAGCGAAGCGCCAGTACAAGAGACTTGTACCAGAGAGATACTTCTTCCTTTCTCACCGCTTCCTCCTCAGCTCGGTTCCGAAAGCACAATTTTCTTTTTTGACTTCCCCCACTTTCGCACATGCCAATCAAGAGCTGGAGCGCAGCATTCTAACCTCAGAGAAAGGTCTTTGCACTGCAAACCGATTTGACAAGTTAATTGGCAGAAAACGGAAAAAAGATTCAGCTTCATGGCCTCTTTCTCACGCGTTTGCCATGCCCTTTACTAACACAATACAGGGTGGAAGCACAGCCCTCCATAAACAGGTTGTTATCTCCCCTGTAGCATCCATTTCAAAGTTTCCAAAGAATGGCCATAAACTCGCCACAAGCCCAGTACATTCACAATCATGTTTTGAAACAGTGTCTGGACGTCTGGACGCGTTTCCCTGGCCGATTCGCAGAATGTTTACATTTCTTTTGGCGGCTTGCTCCGTAACAAGGGCCCATCTTCTGCTTTATTCCCGGCCTACAATGCGCTGTCCGGTGCATCGGCGACTTCTCGTCGCTAGGCTGTATACCTGGACGTCTGCTCTGTCCGGCGTCAACATAATGTGTTTTGCACAATGCGACCACGGCATGCGGCCATCTGGAAATGTCTCCTCATCATTTCCCAGAAAGAAAGCGCTTCGTCGGCCCACCAATGCCGTGCTTTCACTGCAGTCGTTTAAGTCGGCACCCAGTTACATTGAACGCAGGTAAAGCTTTCTGTATTTCCTTCCCTCGAGCACGCAAACAAGACCATAAACTACTGCCCACCATTTCATCATAATGTATGAAGTCGAATCGCAGTGAAGATCATATACCCTATGAACACGAAGTGGCATAACACCGAATCAGGAGTGAGAGTGCCCTGCAATCTCTCAACCTATATCTTTCCGTACGAGCTCTGATTTCTCTTATTTTATCACGGTGATTATTTCTACCTATGTAGGCTGGTGTCAACAACATATTTTCGCATTCTAAGAGGAAAGTTGGTGATTGGAATTTCGTGACAAGGTCCTGCTGCAACGAAAAACACCTTTGTTTTAACGATGTCCATCTCAAAACCTTTATCATTTCAGTGACGCTCTCTCCTCTATTTCGCGATGATACAAAACGTGCTGCCTTTCTTTGAACTTTTTCGATGTACTCCATCGATTCCATCTCGTAAGGATCCCACACTCCACAGCAGTATTCTAACAGAGGACGGACAAGCGTAATGTAGGCAGATCTGTTACATTTTCTAAGTGTCCTGCCAGTAAAACGCAGTCTTTGATTAGCCTTCCCCACAACATTTTCAATGTGTTCCTTCCAATTTAAGTTGTTCGTAAGTGTAATTCCTAGGTAATTAGTTGAATTTACAGCATTTAGATTGGACTGATTTATCGTGTAACCGAAGCTTAAGGCATTCCTTTCAGCACACATGTGGATGACCTCACACTTTTCGTTATTTAGGGCCAACTACCAATTTTCACACAATTCAGCTATCTTTGCTGAATCATTTTGCAATTTTTTTTTATCTTGTGATGACCTTATTAGTCGATAAACGAGAGTGTCATCTGCACACAACCTAAGACGGCTCCTCAGATTGTCTCCGAAATTGTTTATATAGAAAAGGAACAGCAGAGGGCCTATGACACTACCTTGGGGAACGCCAGAAATCACTTACGTTTTACTCTATGACATTCCGTCAATTAATACGAACTGTGATCTATCTGACAGGAGATCAAAAATCCGGTCACATAACTGAAACGATAATCCATAAGCACGCAATTTCACAACAAGCCGCTTGTGTGGTACAGTGTTAAAAGCCTTCTGAAAATCCATAAACACGGAATCGGTCCAAAATCCCTTCTCAATAGCTGTCAACACTTCATGCGAATAAAGAGCTACTTGTGTTTCACAAGAACGATGTTTTCTAAAGCCATGTTGCATCTTTCAGATGCCATCAACAGAAACTGAATGAAAAAAGAGTGGTTCAAATGGCTCTGAGCACTATGGGACTTAGCATCTATGGTCATCAGTCCCCTAGAACTTAGAACTACTTAAACCTAACTAACCTAAGGACATCACACAACACCCAGTCATCACGAGGCAGAGAAATGTATGTGCGTCAACAGACCATTTTCTTCGAGGTAATTCATAATGTTAGAACACAATATACGTTCCAAAATCCTGCTGCATAACGACGTTAACGATATGGGCCTGTAATTTAGTGGATTACTCCTACTACCTTTCTTGAATATTGGTGTGACCTGTGCAGCTTTCCAGTCTTTGGGTACGGATCTTACGTCGAGCGGACGGTTGTTTATGATTGTGAAGCACGGAGCAAATACATCAGCATACTCTGAAAGGAATCTAATTCGTTTACAGTCTGGACCAGAAGACTTGCTTTTATTAAGTGACTTAAGTTGCTTCATTACTCCGAGGAGATTTAATTCTACATTAGTGATGTTGGCAGCTGCTCTTGATTCGAATTCTGGAATACTTACTTCGTCTTCTTTTGTGAAGACATTTCTGAAGGCTGTGTTTAGTAACTCTACTTTGGCAGCAGTGTCTTCGACAGTATCTCCATTGCTATCGCCAAGAGAAGGCATTGATCGTTTCTTGCCACTAACATACGTCACATACGTCCAGAATCTTTTTCGATTTTCTACCAGGTTTCCAAATAAAGTTTCGTTGTGGAAACTGTTATAAGCATCTCGCATTGAAGTCCGCGCTTCTGTAAAAGATCGCCAATTTTGGGGATTTTGCGTCTGTATAAATTTGGCATGATTCTTTCGTTGTTTCTGCAACAGTGTTCTGATCCGTTTTGTGCACCAAGGTGGATCAGTTCCGTCGTTTGCTAATTTATTTGGTATAAATCTCTCAATTGCTACCGATACTATTTCTTTCAGTTCAAGCCACATGTGGTCAACACTTATTAATTTGGGAGGAGGGGAGATTGTCTCTCAGAAACGCGTCAAGTGAATTTTTATCTGCTTTTTTGAGTAGGTACATTTTTCGTTTATTTTGGAGGATTTGGGGCTTACAATATTCAGTCTTGGCCGGCCGATGTGGCCGTGCGGTTCTAGGCGCGTCAGTCTGGAACCGCGTGACTGCTACGGTCGCAGGTTCGAATCCTGCCTCGGGCATGGATGTGTGTGATGTCCTTAGGTTAGTTAGGTTTAAGTAGTTCTAAGCTCTAGGGGACTGATGACCACAGATGTTGAGTCCCATAGTGCTCAGAGCCATTTTATTCAGTCTCGCTACGACAACCCTATGTTCCCTAATCCCTGTATCGCGTTTGATGCTCGTTATTAACTCAGGATTATTTGTTACTAAGAGGTCAAGTGTATTTTCACAACCGTTTACTATTCGCGTGGGGTCATGAACTACTTGCTTTAAGTAATTTTCACAGAGTGTGTTTAGCAATATTTCGAATGGTGTTTCATGCTTACCTCCCGAATTAAACATGTATTTTCGCCAACTTATTGAGGGTAAGTTAAAGTCACCACCAACTATAATCGTAAGAGTCGGGTACGTGTTTCAAGTCAAACTCAAGTTTTCTTTGAACCTTTCAGCAACTGTATCATTTGAATTGGGAGGTCTGTAAAACGATCCAATTATTGTATGATTTCGGTCGCCAACAATGACCTCTGCCCGTGCTAACTCACAGGAAGTATCTAATTCAATTTCGCGACATGATGAACTATTCCTAACAGCAACAAACACGCCACCGCCAACCGCGTTTAGCCTATCCTTTCGGAACACCATTAGGTTCTTTGAAAAATTTCGGCTGATCTTATCTCCGGCTTTAGCCTGCTTTCGTTGCCTATAACGATTTGAGCATCAGTGCTTTCTATTAGCGGATGGAACTCTGGTACTTTCCCAACACAGCTACGACAATTTACAATATTCATTATCATATACGTCTTCCTCCTCTTCTCCACTACCTGCTTTCGTAAATATAGTTTTTGTGACTCCAAATCATTCATCCAGCACTGCCTTCTTTCGGATTTTGTCCTCTCGCAGAACCTAGCTAGATTGTTTGTGTCCAACATTAGCCAGAGCTGTATTGGTGCCTGAAAATGTGAATAATACATCTCTATAAATATTGTGTATAATATTCTTTTACATGTTGATTCACTGTGTTTCTTGGGGATGATAGCAACAAATCCGTGCTAAAATATTCAGTCAATTACTTTACATAAAATAACGTTTCCTTAGCTAGTTGAACTTTTGAAATTTGTGTAATGGTAATTATTTTCAGTACCAGAAAAAGTCTTCATTTTTACGCGAAATCGGTGTAGTTCCACGAATTGTATTCCATACTTATTAGTGGTTGTTCTCAGTGAAGAACCAGCTAAATCTTATTTTGCCGCTTCGCTAATTTCTTTTGGTGTTGCACTTCTTTTTGTCTTCGTCTTGTAACTTCTCAAGTTGTCTTCAAAGGAAAAATGAAGTTGATATGCTGCAACAAATCGAAAAATGGCTCTGAGCACTATGGGACTCAACTGCTGAGGTCATTAGTCCCCTAGAACTTAGAACTAGTTAAACCTAACTAACCTAAGGACATCACAAACATCCATGCCCGAGGCAGGATTCGAACCCGCGACCGTAGCGGTCTTGCGGTTCCAGACTGCAGCGCCTTTAACCGAACGGCCACTTCGGCCGGCTGTAACAAATCGCAACCAATTAGAAAGAACTGCGTATACATCACCATCATACATGGCGAAGAAAGCTACGCGTACTCTGATATCACATAGTGGTAATTCAGAAATGTCTCTCAGAAAATTTCGTCCTATGCATATTTTGGGCAGTAAGTGGACGTTAAAGATAGGCAGTCTGGCAACATTGTAATCATAGTACCTCTGTCAGCAGGCAGTGCAGGGCTGTGCAGTACGTGCTGTGGATAGCGTTTTTGGCTAGCACTTAAGAGGTCGAGGGTTTAATTCTGGGTCGAGGCTTATTTTTTTTATTTGGTAAAAGTAGACTGCGTGGTACGAGATTTGACGTCTTAATCGTCGTACAGCGATTACAGTAGGTCTTCTACAGAATATTTGTAGTTATGTACAACAAACACAGAATCGGAAGTACAATCGTTTCCTTTGGTCAGCTTTTAAAGAAGCCTTTGCACGTCGTGGACGCGAATTGTTTCGCACCACTGCACTTACTATATTCCAGACCTGTTTTCTGCGTACCCTTCCTGAATGGGCCCATCGAAATCGTTTGCAAAGCACATTGTTAGCTGTATGATGACGTAAGGCCCCAACGAAATGTAATGGACCAGAACGTGGCAACAATAATTCGTATTAATCGATGGGACCACTGGGGGAGGTGTACCCAAACCAAATTTGGAATCTAGTAGATGCAGTTGAGCGAAATAATCCGCGTCTAGGATGTGCAAAAGGTTTCTTTAAAATCTGGCCAATGAAAACGATTGCATTTAAACTTCTCTATTCGTAGCACATAACATCAAATTTTTTGTAGACGACCCACTGTAATCACGATATAACGATTAAGACCCCACCTATGGTACCACGCAGACTACTTTCAGCAAATAAAACCATATGAGCCTCGACCCAGAATCGAATCCTCGACCTCCCTCATCCTCGCCCAAAACGCTAACCACTACACCAACTGCACATAACTATTGCTATATCCTAACGAAGATAGATACCGGACACAGACTACAATATTGCCCGATTGCCGGTCTTCAACGTTCATTTCCTGCCCGAAATAAGTCCAGGACGAAATTTTGTGACAGACATTTGTATTGCTAGTATGTGAGGAATCACGCTGCGAAATCCGAGACGTGAGTTTTTCTTCACTCTGTGTATTCGGTTACAGATTTTCATTGCCCCATACTCGGTGAAATATACTTTGCATCAGTGTGTATGCAGAGACATCACCAAGTCTAATCACGATGTTGAGTAAGCAAACTGCAACTTGGTCCAGCAAACTTTCACTTGTTCCAAGAAGCAAAAGAGAATAGTCTGCAAGTTGAGATCTATCAAGTTAAACTTGTTACTAGAGTGCAGAGTGTGTGTTTTAGCTGCTGCTGGTTGGGTTGGTTTAACACCGCTGCTACACAAGCCGCTGCTTAGGGCACCAAGCTGATGGGAGTGCCACAAGCGTCAAAATTATGAAATTACTGTGCATTACGTATCACAATTACTAGCAACTGCTTGGGGTACCAAGCTGAGAGGGGTGCCAGGTGAGCACAACAACAGCATTTCTATACAGTGTGAATCAAAATTAGTAACTACAACTGACACACTTGAAAGCGTCTGAGGCAAAAGGGGAAAGCCTACTGATAAGTCACTTGTGTGGGAAAATGTTCTCGAACCGGTCTTGGCTGGGCGGTCAGCTACTGGGGGAAGCTGTATTCCTTTCAGTTGATCTGTAGTCATCATCATCATCATCATCATCATCACCTTGGATAGTTCCCAGCCTCTGGCCGGGTCTGCATGGAACATAGACCCCTCCATCGTCTTCTGTCTTGCCACCATCTCTCAGTCTTCACCTTGGTCCAGTCTTCTCCTTTCTTCTGGACGCATTCCTCTTCTCCTTTGAGTCATCTGTCTCTCGGTCTTCCTCTTGGTCTCTTTCCTTCTAGTTTCATCATGGGTATCCTCTTCTCCTCCATTCTCTTAACGTGTCCATACCATCTCAACCTTGATTTATCTATCTTCTCGTGTAATAGTTCCACCGTCGTTAACTATCTGATCCTCTCATTTCTTAACCTGTCTATATTTGTCACTCCAATACTGTTTCTCAAGAATTTCATTTCACTTGCTTGTACTTTGCTTTTCTCTCCTTTCATAACCCGGGTTTCTGATTTATATGTCAGGATCGGGACTCTTTTACTGATTTGGGATATATTCTTTCTCCATGTCAGGCTTCTGACACTATTCCGAAATGCTTCTGCTATTCTCCCCGCTCGTTTATTTCTCTGCCGTTTTTTCCATCTTCGTGTATCAGGCTTCCTAGTTACTTGAAACTCTCCACTCTCCTCAATCGTTCCCCACCAATTTTTGTTCCATTTGTTCCTCTCTCGTTCTTCCTTGTTGTGATAATTATCTCACCCTTACTTATACTAAATTTATACTAATATTCTTGTACTGTTTGTTCCCATACTTCCAACTGCTATTGTACTTCCTCCTCCTTGTTCCCCCAAATCATCAGATCATCTGCAAACACCATAGCTTTCATCTTCCATTCACCAATTACTTGTGCTACTGAACTCATTATACACTCCTGGAAATTGAAATAAGAACACCGTGAATTCATTGTCCCAGGAAGGGGAAACTTTATTGACACATTCCTGGGGTCAGATACATCACATGATCACACTGACAGAACCACAGGCACATAGACACAGGCAACAGAGCATGCACAATGTCGGCACTAGTACAGTGTATATCCACCTTTCGCAGCAATGCAGGCTGCTATTCTCCCATGGAGACGATCGTAGAGATGCTGGATGTAGTCCTGTGGAACGGCTTGCCATGCCATTTCCACCTGGCGCCTCAGTTGGACCAGCGTTCGTGCTGGACGTGCAGACCGCGTGAGACGACGCTTCATCCAGTCCCAAACATGCTCAATGGGGGACAGATCCGGAGATCTTGCTGGCCAGGGTAGTTGACTTACACCTTCTAGAGCACGTTGGGTGGCACGGGATACATGCGGACGTGCATTGTCCTGTTGGAACAGCAAGTTCCCTTGCCGGTCTAGGAATGGTAGAACGATGGGTTCGATGACGGTTTGGATGTACCGTGCACTATTCAGTGTCACTCGACGATCACCAGTGGTGTACGGCCAGTGTAGGAGATCGCTCCCCACACCATGATGCCGGGTGTTGGCCCTGTGTGCCTCGGTCGTATGCAGTCCTGATTGTGGCGCTCACCTGCACGGCGCCAAACACGCATACGACCATCATTGGCACCAAAGCAGAAGCGACTCTCATCGCTGAAGACGACACGTCTCCATTCGTCCCTCCATTCACGCCTGTCGCGACACCACTGGAGGCGGGCTGCACGATGTTGGGGCGTGAGCGGAAGACGGCCTAACGGTGTGCGGGACCGTAGCCCAGCTTCATGGAGACGGTTGCGAATGGTCCTCGCCGATACCCCAGGAGCAACAGTGTCCCTAATTTGCTGGGAAGTGGCGGTGCGGTCCCCTACGGCACTGCGTAGGATCCTACGGTCTTGGCGTGCATCCGTGCGTCGCTGCGGTCCGGTCCCAGGTCGACGGGCACGTGCACCTTCCGCCGACCACTGGCGACAACATCGATGTACTGTGGAGACCTCACGCCCCACGTGTTGAGCAATTCGGCGGTACGTCCACCCGGCCTCCCGCATGCCCACTATACGCCTTCCCTCAAAGTCCGTCAACTGCACATACGGTTCACGTCCACGCTGTCGCGGCATGCTACCAGTGTTAAACACTACGATGGAGCTCCGTATGCCACGGCAAACTGGCTGACACTGACGGCGGCGGTGCACAAATGCTGCGCAGCTAGCGCCATTCGACGGCCAACACCGCGGTTCCTGGTGTGTCCGCTGTGCCGTGCGTGTGATCATTGCTTGTACAGCCCTCTCGCAGTGTCCGGAGCAAGTATGGTGGGTGTGACACACAGGTGTCAATGTGTTCTTTTTTCTATTTCCAGGAGTGTATCTCCATCACTACACTGAAGAGTTATGGTGAAAGTGCATTTCCCTACCTCAAGCCATTTTTCTGTTCAATCCAAGCTGATCTCTTTCCTCCCACTTTCACGCAGCTCACACTTTCATGATGCATTTCCCTTACCCTCCAAATAATCTATTTTGCTACGCCTCTGTTCTCCAGGGCTTTCCACATTTTGCTTTTATGTACACATCATACCCTTTTTCAGTGTCCAGGAAGGTCATTAGTAAATCTATTCCATATGCGTAGTGGTGTTCCTGCAGTTGTCTTACAGCAAAAATTAGATCCACCGCGGACCTTACTGTTCTGAAGCCATGTTGCTCTCCTCTCATTCTTCCTTCTAATTTTGCCTGAATTCGTGCTTCCAAAACTTTTTCAAAAATCTTTGCACAATGGCTTATCAATGTTATCCCCCAATAGCTCTTGCCCTCTTTTCAATTTCCCTTCTTAAAGATTGGGACAATTATTCCCTTCTTGCAGTCTTCTGGGATCAACTTCTATCTCCAAACAATTTACATTATTCGATATAGCCATTGTGTACCCACTTCTCCTGCCGCTCTCACCATTTCTGCACTTAGCTTATCAATTGGTCTGCAGTAAATTTTAGCATTGTTACCTTCTTAAAGTATGCATTACGGAGGGACAAATAGATAGGGAGGGTGGGGGGGGAGGGGATTTACCGTGGCATATAAATCAGAGAGATGATGAAATTTCCTGGCAGATTAAAGTTGTATTTAACATGAAGACCTGAACCTGCTTTTCACAGGCAAGTGTTCTACCAGCTGGACTACCCAAACATGACTCACACACTATCCTCACAGCTTTACTCCCTCCAGTACCACGTCTCCTTCCTTCCAAAGCTGTGAAGACGGTTCATGAATCATGCTTAGAAAATTCAGTCGGTAGAGTGCTTGTGCGCAAGTGGCAAAAACCCTGGGCTAGAGTCCCAGTCTGGCACACAGTTTCAGTCTGCCAAAAAGTTTCACATGAGTGCACATCTATGCTGTGGAGCAAAGAATGCATGTAGTAAGGTGAAATTCATAGGTTATTATGATAATGATGTTGATGCGTCGGATGTGGAAATATTGTAATATAATTTTTTGATGTTGTGAGCATATATATTAGATGAAACTTAATGACGTGGCAACACAATATTTATTGTGATGTAACACTGTGCGCTGTGCATGTGTATGTGTGCAAAATTTATAACAGTTGCACCCTAACCAACTACAGTTGTTGGTGTATGCCATTATGGCCAGACTTGACCCAATAGAAATTGAAAGAATGACACATTCTTCAGGAATACACTACTACCACTAATGATAACTGGGATTTTGTTGTACAGCATTTGGATTACTAGCCTATGTAAATTTAAGGGCAATAAAAGAATAACTGATTGAGGCACAAAAATTAGGATATAGAGCAGAACTACAGTGCAGAGGATTGCGAAACACAAACGTAAGTGTAGTAGATTGTAACATGTTAGATAAAGTAGATAACGTCTGGGCTAGAGCAGTCACGTATATTAGTGGAACACATCACAAGACAGAATAGGAGTACCAAGAGAGGAGCACTAAATGTCATAAGAGAAATAATTACAAATTTGTGTTGAACTTTAAACGAGACAGACACATAATTTTCCAAAGAGCACATTAATAGAATGGGAGCTAGATCAGAACAGTTAACGAAATCATCACAAGAGAAGGCTGATGTAAGTCCCACATTCAAGTGACTGAAACATGTGGTAGACACTACTGCAACTAATAAACAATTACTAAAGAATGAAATGCACTGATTCGAAAATTTATATAAATGCATTGAAAACGACAGATATTAATCCGAAGAGAATGGCTGCAATTTTGACAACAAATGAGATAGCTCTCAGCTATCTTTAATGAATTCGACTACAGCTATGAGCAACTCACCAGTGAAACAGAAAAATATCTTCACCTCACATAATGTGTTTCAAATAGTAATACATTCGAAATAATTCAAGATGAGCAACCCAGTATGAAGTTTGCAGTACCATTAGCAGAATCTCATGGACATATATATTAAGAGCAAAATTGAACAACGAAGTTTTGTGGATAACAATGCATTAGGATATATAATAAATGTACCACTTGTTGAGAATAAAGTTATAAACTTTATAAAATCTCGCCAGTACCCATTATAATAGCAGAGGATAAATATGTGCATCCACAGCCTGAAAAGAAGTCGATTTTAATCGATAATTGCAAGATAGTATATGTTAAATTGTCTAAAGAGCAATTAGAAAGTAAGGATTTAACGGACTATAAGCTTATATGTAAGAAATAATATGTTGCTATCAGTAATTGTGAAAGAAGAGTATAAGTATTGAAGTACCAAACAATTGTACAAAGACAGTCGTTATAGAATAGATTCATGAACACAGTTAAACCAGAATGATTAGCTACTTTTTACGCCTAAAGAAGAAACGGTGACAAAAACCTGTTATGTGACAAAATCTAACTTCAAGCCAAATGGGTGAACTGAGATTTCACAGAGATTGTGAAGGATATGGTAGTAAAATCTATATACACTCAGTTATAGTGGCATTTATAAATGTAGCTGAACATTTAGATTTTTGTGAAACTGAGAAAAAAATCATCTCTCTAGGATTTGTTTGAAAGTACGACGTGATCAAGTAATCACTTGACTAGATGGTCTAAATGTAGCAGGAAAGACATTGATTGAATTCGAAAAGGAGATCAATAAACACTACAGATACATGGTGAAGGACAGATGGATTACAGGTTGTACAGTCATGACATACATTGATATAATTATAATAATTGTGATATTCTTCTGCTGTATTCGAAGTGGTTGTAAACCCTCGCATTAGAAACTTATTGATAAGAGTTACTGGCCTGCTGTATGTGTATAGATTACATTTGTAGATAAAACTGCAACTCGCAGACTACCCTTAAGCGGTAGTGTCAAGTCACAACCTCGAACTAATCAGTAACTTGTGAATGAAAGGAGAAGAACGAAACAGGGTCCTTCAGAAACTGGAGGTAAAAGAATAAGTGAATACTAATTCTTCCTCATTTCCTTTGAATCATTCAGTGACTATACTTCGCTGTGGGCTACATAATTTATGTCTCATAATATCATCGGGAAGAAACAAAACAAAAACCAATATTCCGGGAGCAGCTCAGCGTTGCTCGCGCCTTCGCGGTGTACGTGAAGGACTAATGGGTTTCCTAACTGCGGCTGATGCTTTTTCGCGACGCCGGTGCAGAAATTCTTGCGGAGCAGCTTGCGAGGCTCCCCCGTCGGAGTAATATGCCACGACAGGGTGGGGAGAGTGTTTCAGCCCAGGGCGGCGCCTGACACAAGGGTGGGCCTCATCGAAACAGAGGGTAGATTGGGGGGGGTGAGTGGGGGCGGGGAAGGAAGACGCCACGCCGGCGTTATCTCGGGGCGGCCGCAGACGCCGCAGATGCCATTAGGGTCTGTATCAGCCATCTTAATGGCACGCTCCGGGTGGCGGGCCGCCACAATACGATTACCCGCGTAATTGATGCGATTATACCCGCAGGTGGAAATTAACAGTCTTCTTACGACGAGCTGGCGCCATGACGCAGGGTTCCCAGTTTCCGCAGCAGAGCTCCGTCACGAGGCTGCCTCAAGTCTCAAGATCAGGCCAAGAACAACGCAAAGAGGTACATGCTCTTTAACGCTCTGGAAATGATTGAGTGCACTTCGTAAGGTTTATAGGTCGAGTACGAAGACGTTAGAGCTCACAGGGGGATGGTCATAAATCTGTGGTGTGTAAAGTCGGGTCGTTTTATTTTCCGCAGCCTCTATATACTGATGAAACTGAACTTGACAGGCTTCGATGAATCATCTGTCCAATATTTATGAAACTTTGTGGCGGTATTTATCGCATAATGGGAATTCAATGATAAAACTTTCATTCCGTCACGTTGCTGTGAGGTGTGACACCCACTGACACGAATACACTCATGTATTCGTTGTAGCATGCAAGTTCTCCAGAATAATCTAGCCACACTAAACAGGTATCCTCTCATACATCAATGACAACAAGAAGTCGTGATCGTCTGTTACATCAATCTCTTCAAATTGAGAAAGTTACAAAACTGCTGCAAATATAACATTTATGAAGTGATTCTTAGCAGTGTACGTAATTTGTTGAGTACATAAAGCAGAATGTGTTTGTGCATGTCAGTTATCTCTTCCTAAACGCTTGCATCGTTATGAATCAATTTTGTCACATCAACAGGAAGCATCACAAGTCTCAGCACTATGGGGTTTATAACCTCTTAGGAGAAGAGACAGAGCAGAAACGTGTTTTATCCAGACCCTGGTGTAGAGGCTGAAGTGTACACAGGCATGTTGTGTTCGGGTAGTGTCGACCTGTTTTATCGATCTAGTTTGCATGGCATCTAGTTTGCATCAGAGGCAAATAAATGATTTTCAGGCCCCTGTTGTATAGCTGGCCCTGCAAGACAGATGTGTAGTGGAAGTAGTATCAGCTCGCCTTATTCAGCACTTCATGGGCTGCATTTGCTGATGAACAGGACTGGGGATAGGTTGAGATGGATAGAGGAGGAAGAGGAAATGGATAAAGAGAGGGAGGCAGGGGTAGATGTATAAGACGGATAGAGGGAAGAAGGGTCAGGTGGGATAGGAAAGGGAGGATCATAGATGAAAAGAGAATGGGGGAGGAGGAGGATATCGTCAGAGGGAGGGGAGAGGACGATGTGGTCAGAGAGATGGTGGTGGAGTAAATGGACAAAGATCGACAAAGAGATAGGATGGAGTGTATGAAGAGATGGAGAGAGTAGGTAGGAGATAGAGGAGGCGGAGATAGACAGATAGAGGTGGAAGGATGAGTTGCACAGACAGAGAGAGAAGGTGTAGACACACAGGAAAAGCCATGGTAAAAAGCCTAGTTTGTAATATATATCACTCTTCGTATGAATGAATGTCTGACTGCACATGACAAATCATAATATCCAGCTGTAATCATAACTCTAATGCAAAAGATGCGCAATCGATAGATCCATATCATTTTCATCTTGGATTGACACAGCTCAAAGGAATGACAAAGAATAGTCTCGAAACGAAGCGTATCCTCAGAGGTTGTTTCCCAGTTCTGATGCCTTTTCTGGAAGAACAAATATAAGCAGGACAAAACATGTGTTCTGTGGGAAAGAACCAGACAAGTGCTGGATAGACTCGCGCTCTAAGCGTTCCATACAATCTTGACAACTATATGTACACGAGTACTCTGCCTGGCAGAGGGGTCATGGAGCTACTTTCGCTGTATTTATATATCAGACCACTCTTGAAGAGTGCAAGGGAAAAACGAACACTTAAATTTTTTTGCGAGCTCTGTTTTCACTTATTTCATTACAATGATCATTTTTCCCCATTTACCTGGGTGTCAACAAAATATTTTCGTATTCGGAGGACAACTTGGGAACTGGAAAGTTCATGAAAAGATATCGCCACAACGAGAAACGCCTTGTGGTCATGATTGCCATCCCAATTCGCGTATCATTTTCGTGACACTCTCTCCTCTCTCTACCTAATCAGAATTGAATGATTAAATGTCCATTCCGTCATAAATATCAGAATGGGGCGTGACCATCGTTGGCAAAAATTCAGTGACGTATTCGTTGTAGTTTGGAAATTAAACAGCCTCACAATGTCATCTCCAGGACAGCCTAACCCCTCTAATCAGATATCCTTTCCTAAAGTAACAATAATTGAAGTCCTTCTTTGGACTTTTTCGATGTCCACCGTCAATCCTATCTGGTAAGGATCTCATACCGCACGGCAATACTCCAGGAACGGACGGACGAGTGTAGTGTAGACAGTCGCTTTAGTAAACATATTTGATCTGCTAAGTGCTCTATCGATTAAAGGCAGTCTTTGGTTTGCCTTCCCTACAACATTATCTATGTGAATGTCGCCATTTAAGTTGTCTGTAATTGTAATTTCTATGTTTTTAGTTGAACTGACAGACTTTGGATCCTAGCGATTTATTGCGTAACCGAAGTTTACGGATTTCCTTTACTATTCATAATTAAGGGTCAATTGTCACTTTTCGCTCCATACAGACATCTTATGTAAATCTCTTGCTGTAGGTTTTGACCTTCTGATGACTTTTCTAGGTGGTAAAGGACAGCATCTTCTTCAAACAGTCTAAGATGGCTGGTCAGCTTGACTCCCAAATCAGTTATATAGACTATAAACAGCAGAGGGCCTATACCTTGGGGAACGCCAGACAGCCCGTCTGTATTACTCCATAACATTCCATCGATTACTAAGAACTGTATCCTTTCTTACAAGAGAACACGAATCCAGTCGCAGAACTGAGACGATACTCCACGGTCTGATTAGGAGCCGCTTATGAGGAGCGGTGTCAAAAGCCTTTTGAAAGTCTGGAAATATGGAACCAATTTGAGATCTTCTGGCGATAGCACTCATTGCATTGCGAGAATAAAGAACCAATTTTTTTCTCAAGAACGATATTTTCGGAATCCGTGAGGACTGTGTGTCAACAGATGGTCTTCCTTGAGTTAAATTATTGTCTTCGAACACTTTACACTTTCTAAAATCATACTGCAAATCGACGTCGGTGTTACGTGTGTGTAATTCGTCGGATTACTCCTACTTCCTTTCTTGAGTATTGATGTGAACTGTGCAACTTTTCAGACTTTGGGCACGAATCTTTCGTCAAACTAACAGTTGCACATGATTGTTAAGTGTAGAGCTATTATAATAGCGTATCCTGAAACGAACCTAAGTGGTGTACAATCTGGAACAGAGAACTTGCCTTTATTGAATGATTAAGGAGCTTTGCTACACCGAGGATATATACTTCTAAGTTACTCATACTGGCAGCAGTTTTTTTGATTGGAATTCTGCAATATATATTACTTCGTCTTGTTTGGTGAAGGAATTTCGGAAAACACTATATAGTAACCCAGCTTTAGCGGCACAGTCGTAGGTAACATTACCAAGGCTGTCGTGCAGTGAAGGTACTGACTGCGCCTTGCCGCTCGTGTACTTCACATACGACCAGAATCTCTTGTAGCTTTCTAACAGATTTGGAGACAGCGTTTCGTTGTGGAAACTATTAAAAGCATCTCGCATTGAAGTTCACGCTAAGTTTCGAGCTTCTGTAAAAGTTTAGAATCATGGAGAGTTGGTGCTCTTTTAAATTTGGCGTGTTTTTTTGTGCTTCTACAACAGTGTTCGGACCTATCGCCCGCACCATGAGTGTCAGTTTATAACACAGACTGTTTGAGGTTCATCTAAATTTTTACACTTTTTTCTTTACAATTTTCTCATATTGGTACTATATTTTCTGTATATGTAAACTGTGATATACTGGAGGTTGAAGTTCTTTGCATTGTATGTGAGTAAAGTACTCAAAATACTATGTAAATTGTTTATTATGTTACATAATTTTCTGATAACATTTTGTATTTAAAACTATTCGCGTGTATAAACTGTTCATGTTGATGTTAATTTGAAAATTGTAAGAAACGGTCGTGCTTAGGAACAATGTAAGAAATAGGTGTTATGTAAAAGCTAGTGTGCTTTTGTCTGAAACGGAAGTGGCTCAGGGGAGAGGAAAAGGTGGCAAGGTTGAACTGGCCCGCTACCTAGAGCAAGCGCGGGAAGTAAGTCACACAGTCTGCAGGCAGCAGTGATTGAGGCAACACTCTTGTGGAGAAGGAGAACCTTTGCCAGCAAATTTGCACGAAAATGCCTCGGATGAAACTGCAAACGTCTTACGGCATCGCTGAGAGTTGTTGGGCTACTGTAGGTAAAACTGAAAGAGGAAAGGAAGAGAAATTTAGTCCATACAACAAGATACTGTGGGTAGTGTAGCTTCCAGAATTGTTCGACATACTCAAGGTTACAGCCGCCAGATAAGTTTTTTTTTGTATTTTACTTCTGTACAGCGTGAACCATTAACTAAAACTGTGTTTTACACTCCTGGAAATGGAAAAAAGAACACATTGACACCGGTGTGTCAGACCCACCATACTTGCTCCGGACACTGCGAGAGGGCTGTACAAGCAACGATCACACGCACGGCACAGCGGACACACCAGGAACCGCGGTGTTGGCCGTCGAATGGCGCTAGCTGCGCAGCATTTGTGCACCGCCGCCGTCAGAGTCAGCCAGTTTGCCGTGGCATACGGAGCTCCATCGCAGTCTTTAACACTGGTAGCATGCCGCGACAGCGTGGACGTGAACCGTATGTGCAGTTGACGGACTTTGAGCGAGGGCGTATAGTGGGCATGCGGGAGGCCGGGTGGACGTACCGCCGAATTGCTCAACACGTGGGGCGTGAGGTCTCCACAGTACATCGATGTTGTCGCCAGTGGTCGGCGGAAGGTGCACGTGCCCGTCGACCTGGGACCGGACCGCAGCGACGCACGGATGCACGCCAAGACCGTAGGATCCTACGCAGTGCCGTAGGGGACCGCACCGCCACTTCCCAGTAAATTAGGGACACTGTTGCTCCTGGGGTATCGGCGAGGACCATTCGCAACCGTCTCCATGAAGCTGGGCTACGGTCCCGCACACCGTTAGGCCGTCTTCCGCTCACGCCCCAACATCGTGCAGCCCGCCTCCAGTGGTGTCGCGACAGGCGTGAATGGAGGGACGAATGGAGACGTGTCGTCTTCAGCGGTGAGAGTCGCTTCTGCCTTGGTGCCAATGATGGTCGTATGCGTGTTTGGCGCCGTGCAGGTGAGCGCCACAATCAGGACTGCATACGACCGAGGCACACAGGGCCAACACCCGGCATCATGGTGTGGGGAGCGATCTCCTACACTGGCCGTACACCACTGGTGATCGTCGAGGGGACACTGAATAGTGCACGGTACATTCAAACCGTCATCGAACCCATCGTTCTACCATTCCTAGACCGGCAAGGGAACTTGCTGTTCCAACAGGACAATGCACGTCCGCATGTATCCCGTGCCACCCAACGTGCTCTAGAAGGTGTAAGTCAACTACCCTGGCCAGCAAGATCGCCGGATCTGTCCCCCATTGAGCATGTTTGGGAGTGGATGAAGCGTCGTCTCACGCGGTCTGCACGTCCAGCACGAACGCTGGTCCAACTGAGGCGCCAGGTGGAAATGGCATGGCAAGCCGTTCCACAGGACTACATCCAGCATCTCTACGATCGTCTGCATGGGAGAATAGCAGCCTGCATTGCTGCGAAAGGTGGATATACACTGTACTAGTGCCGACATTGTGCATGCTCTGTTGCCTGTGTCTATGTGCCTGTGGTTCTGTCTGACCCCAGGAATGTGTCAATAAAGTTTCCCCTTCCTGGGACAATGAATTCACGGTGTTCTTATTTCAATTTCCAGGAGTGTATTAGTGAATAATCATTCTTGAACTTCAATGAAACTGGTTCATCCTGTTATTTCATCCTAATCATACACCTATGTAGGGTTCCTTTGATTAATCCGACTATCATGTTTTACAGACTTACGTAGTGTCAAGTCAATATAAAGAGAAACGATTTAAATTGTTTTTGTGTAAATAATTAGATGTATGTGTGAGGAATTAATTCCTACAGTTATGAAATTACGTCTGATTGGTGGAAGAGTGTGAATTGAGTAGAGTGAATTTAAATGTAATTTTGCATCATAAAGTTAAAGAGTTCATAAATATTTTGATCTTGAGTAGTAGTTAAAGAAAAGTTGTCTTAGTTGTTTCACTGAACGGCGTAATGAAAATTGTGGTTAGAGTAAAAACACGTCCATAATTTAGTACATTACATAGAAATAACGTCAAACTATTCTTGTTTTAAAAGTTTTCTTAACTATTGCAAAGTGTAATAGTAAAAGTTTGCTTACGTAAGATTCAGTCAGAGTGGAGCAAAGCTACTAGATTCTCTTAAATGACTATACAAATTCAAATGGCTCTAAGCACTGTGGGACTTAACATCTGAGGTCATCAGCCCCCTAGACTTAGAACTACTTGAAACCTAACTAACCTAAGGATATCACACACATCCATGCCCGAGGCAGAATTCGAACCTAAGACCGTAGCAGCAGCGCGGTTCCGGACTGAAGCGCCTACAACCGCTCGGTCACAGCGGCCGGCAAATGACTGTACAGAGTTAGCTCAGAGAGTAATAGCTTTTGAAATTAAATTCCAGTAAGAAAGAGGTTTACTTGATGTGAAGTGTTCAGTATAAAAAGTGTGTGCTTTAGAACCTAAATATTTAAGTTGGTTGGTTACGGAAAGTGCTTTGTTTTAGCTTCCTTGAAGTTATCTACTGGGCATTTTCTCTTTTAAAAACGTAGTGTATAAGGGTGTAGTAGTCAAATAATTCCAGTGTGTGCACCAACATTGTTTGCATGGAGTAATATTTATTTGAAGAAGCAACTTAAACAGTAGCAAGAATGTAGGTAACATTCATACTTCTACTATTCCAATACTCCACTGTTTCATTGCCTGGATAGGCTGGCGACCGTTACTAAGCATTTTAAACCACTAAATGAACTTGGAACTGAGTTGTTCTAGTTTCAATATAATACTATTCGTACTACGTTTCTTTCTAACCACTGGGTAGGATCTTAGGAAAAGAATTGAATAGTCTGATTTACTTATCCATTAGACACAACACACAGTCAAAACCTGTAAAAAGAACAACTCTATTGATTGGCTTTTCATATTAACAGGACCATCCTCCCATAGTGTTCTTTATTTGGAAACTAAACATAATTTAGTAATAGGGCTATACGTGGCAACATGGAGGCAAGGTTTTCTGTTATGTAGGTAAAACTATGCCAAATTACAATAGTAGTGGTTAAGGTATAATTTCCAGCTATAATTTATTTACTTGGTATTAGACTCTCTATTGCTGTCGATACTATTTCTTTGCATTCAAGTCACATCTGGTCTACGCTTACTTAGTTTGTTTCGAAGTAATGGAGACTGTCACTTAAGAGGCCGTCAAGCGAAGGAATTTTTATATAAATTTTCAAGTAGATATATTTTTCGCTTAGATTTTGTGGGTTTGGATGTTACAGTATTCACTCTCGCTACAGCGACCTTGTCGACATTAGTACTTGTGTCCCTCACAAAGCTTTCTAATTGCTAAGGATTATTTGTTGCTAGGACGTCGGTTATGTTACCGCAACTACTTACAATTCTACTGGACTTCTTTACTAAATGCTCAAAGTAATTTTCGGAGAAAGAATCCAGCATGATATTGGACGATGTTTTATGCCTACCATCGACTTTAAACATGCATTTTTGCCAACCAGTCGAGGGTAATAAAAGTCACTACCAAGTATAATTGTATGAGACCCAAGACTCTGAAGAAATGTTTTGAACAGGTTCTCCTGTTAGGACAAGAATTTCCATGCACACAAGCTGAGACGTCAGACAGATCATATAACAAAAGCAATTGTTAACTATTTGTACAGCACTTTATGATTTATGGGAAGGGGTGATATGTAATGAAGAATCTGTCTCACTAGTATCGCTATGAAGAATGAGTCCTGTGTTATTCTGGGATATTTTCGTAAACAGTGTCTGAAAGCAGTGCAAAAGATTTCTATAGCGCGTCCAGAGGAAGACTTGGCTGTCATTTACATAGACATGAGATGTCAGTACAGCATTGAGAATCTTTTCACCATGTCTGCAAGGGCAGGTCGCTAGGAGAACATCTCGCTCGGTAAATAGGCCATGTCATAGAGTTGTAACGTATAGAACCTCTCAACGAGTCATCGTTCACTTCACGGGTGCCAGGCAGATGCGTCTCGCCTGTGGGACAGGCTGGCATGCGTAGCAATTAGAGGAATGTGCCCCCTAGTGTTCAAATTAATCCATGCTGGACCCACAGGTACAAAGGCGGTGCATCAGCATACCAGACATGGTGGTTAAGTAACCACATTACCACCCTCTCCAGGGATGCGCACTCAGTCACATCTTGCCTGTGGGACAGGCAGGACAGGTGTGTGCACTTGACACGGTTGGTCATCAGTCTGCCTTGAACATCTGTAGGAAAAAGAGCCCTGATACGTCTTTGTTGAGTTTGTTAACCATGGTTCGAGAGCGTTTCTGCATGCAGTCAGTGTTTGTGCACTACATTATTTCAGCTGTTTTAACACTGCGATCGTATTTGCAGAGTGTTATACTGCATTATATTCGTAATTCTATGCATACTGAAGGTGTCTGTACATCAGTGTACTGCACTATTTTGTGAACATGTCTGTATTCTGCACAGTGCTTTATTTCGGTAATTTACGAGTTGTTTTCGTGACTGTACATTAGTGTATTGCAGTATTTCAGAGATTTACGAGTAGTTTCCATGTCTGTAAACTGCATATTGTGAGCCCAAGCACATCAGTGCAAGCGTTTTGTATCAGCGTAATAAATAAACTACATGAATTCCGTCCCTAAGTCAATTGCTCCAAAAATAAGTAAAGTACACCCCTTCCTCTCTCCAGCAGCCCAGAACAGGCTGAGTCCTTTTCATGCCATTTTCCCCTCCAGACCGCCATCTTGGATTATGTATGTCATGGGTGGGGTGACGGTACCCTCAGGTGGCGGTACTGTGTACTAGGTCGATTGGACTCCAGACCTAGTGGTGAACACTCCAGATGGAGGCACTGCCTTAAATTGTTTAAATAAAATCTGTTTAAATACAGATATACATCCCTCCTATCCATCACAGGCTGAGTCCTTTTCCCGCAAATTCCTAGGAAGAGCTGGTGGTCAGATGGCTTAAATTAGTTGAGGTAGCCCAAGTGACATATTTTCCCACCATTTTCTCAGGTTAGTGGAGGTAGTTGTGGTGTGTTGCATTGTCCTGCTGGATTTTGAATATCGCGCCATTTTCTGGGGGATTAGAGGGGAGGGTGGGGGGAAGGGGTTAGGGTAGTGGAGGTAGCCCAATTGACCTGTCTTACTTCCAGAATTTGTACTTACCACCGTGACATTATTGCGACGTTGCCATATCTATCGCCGGCATATTTGATCTGCTATCTTGAATAAATTTGGCAGAACAAAGTCTGCTTCTGTAGTCCCATATAGCGATCTCCTTTGTGCAGTAGACCCCTGACCTCTTAAACTGGACCTGATACCGTAATACCCTATGCTGCAAGTAGATGAACATGTAACCATCACAGTTGCAGAATCGTCTGCGCCTCTGATTCGTACTCTCTGCAGTCTGTCCTGTCGATGCTGCTGGCAGTCTTTACCAATTCAGATAGCCGCTGGAATCCACAAAGAATCCCTGCTGAACCAAAGTGGCAAACACCATCAACACCAACATGAGCCATCAGATGGCTGCACCTTGTGCTCTTCCTGTAAAACAGCACATGCAGCTCAGCTGCATCTGGTACAAGATCTTTATCAACCAGAGAAAGCGCCTTGCACCTGTTTGTCAGATGAACTGAGAAGGCCTCCATTCATATACCCAGAAAGTTTTTCACTGTCTGCAACATCTAGGGCGACCTCTGACTACCCCATAGGTGAAGGGTCATTCTCACTGCAGGTTGAACCCGGGTAATCACAGTAGTCGGCCGATGAAGGGACCTTCCTTCAGGACCCCACGTCCAATCCACCACAGTGATAACCATTAACAACAGCCTCACAGCGCATGACCAGAGCCAGTACTGCCTGGAGCTGTAAGCAAAGAGTCGCCAACTCAGCCTACATCAGAACACAGCAATCACAGTCCCTATCCGTTCCAAAGATGACGCAGTTCTACACTACCTACGATTACTGAAATGATAGACACTGTCTAGTAAACACAAAAACACAAAAGAGATTTAATCAATGAACTACTAAGCGTGCAGGTAAATGAAAATAAATCGCTCCTCTTTGGTGTGCAAATAAATAATTCACAGACAAGTGGTGTCACCTGTGCTCTAGCAGGAAAGGAAAAAGCCACCTTACTGACTGTCTAATCGCCAATGAACTGGTCTAATCAAAACAAACAAACCCTTGCACAGTGTGAGTGGCGGTGGAAGTGATATTACACTACACACGTAATAAAATGCTGGACTGTGCATAGTAAGCACACAAAGGAGCAATAAATTCAAGAATGAAACTCCTAGTTCACAGATAACTGAAAGATAAGCTACTTGTATTTGGAGCTCGTAAAATTAATTCAGAAACGAATGCTGTACTCTCCTATGGTGTTCCTGGAGCAGAAACAACCGCTTTACTCCTTTACTCAATTATGTATATAGATAATTCATGTGCAGGTTTTAATTAGTGAGTTTGCGAGTACCAAAATATTCGACGTAAATGGTCGTAGCCTTTTGATTGCATTGACTAAGAAGATTACATTGTTTACACCGATAACGGACTGTGAACATTAGTATTTAACATGAGAGTCATCTTGATACCGTTACCTGTTCCTGAGAAAGTGTCTTAACGGGCGGACGGACAGACAGACGGCCTGCAAATGATGTTATAAAGATGTTTTTTTTTGTCTCTCGGCCTGTTTTTTCTGAAGTTGCAGGGATACAAACGTATAGGTTAAGATCCCCTTTTGCAAGTGTAATGAAAGGCTTATTAAGACCGCACACACAAACAGGCGCATAATACACACACACACACACACAAACACACACACACACACACACACACACACACACACACATACGCACATGCGTCTGTGCTGGTTAGAAAATATAAACACACACACATATAAGCAGAGTAATAGCAGAACTACCAAAATAAACAAAAGACGAACGCAACCTTCAATTACAAAACAAAACACACGAAATGGCGAGAAGACAATGGTTCTTCACGACACAGAAACGTGACTACATTGAGTGTTAGTGGAACTGCTGTGTCCTAAAAATCTAATAGAGACACATAATACAAGAACAGGAAGAATGACCCAAAACAACAAAATAACAGCGAGGAAAGATAAGCATTTAAACTGTTTATAGTAGTAACTTAAATGATGTCAACTATTCATGATAAAAGCAAACAAAATTGTAACAGAATAATAACATATTGCCTCAGTGACCGCTGAAGATGCTTTAGTATTGCAAAAGACGGTACTTAACCTATACAACTTGATCTTATAAGGATTCTGCTTTTCCCAATTGAAGTATGGAACCACGAAACTAGAAGTTGTCAGCGTTACTCTATGATGTCACCCTGCGCACGAACTGAAATTCATTTTTTCAGCTAAGCAAAATAATTCCTTCTTCTAATTCTTCTTTGTTTTCCTTTACTGCTCGCTCAGTGTATAAACTGATTAATATCGGGTAGACTACAGCTTTGTCTCACTCTCATCCCAGACACTGCTTTCCTTTCATGTATTTCGGCTCTTATAACTGTCATCAGTTTTCTGTACATGTTGTAAATGATCTTTTGTTCCCTGTAATATGCCCCTGTCACTTTCATATCAAAGAGTGTATTCCAGTCAACACTGTCAATACCTTTTTATAAATTCACAAATCTCATAAACGTTGGTTTACCTTTCCTTAATCTGTCTTCTAAAAGAAATCATAGGGTCAGAGTTGCCTCACGTGTTCCTGCATTTCTCCGAAATTCAAACTGATCTTCCCCGACGTCGGCTTCCGTAAATAATTTGCGTCATTATTTTACAAGTGTGAATTATTAAACTGGAATGATTATGTTCACAACCGTCACCACCTGCTTCCTTTGGAGGTGAATTTAATATTGTTACTTCCTGAGGAACAACGTAGAGCACTCGGAAGGACACAAGGAAACGGAGCGAAAATTCGCGTTTGCAAAATCGAGTCAAATTAACAAAGAAGTTAACAGTATGAGCCCACTTATTAGTATGACTGCATGAATGGATTCTCTTGGGAAGGGTTCCATAATGCCGCTGTATTCTCTCCTGAGGCTAGCTGGCCCAGTTTTGTTGCAACTGGACCTTGATACTCTGGATACTCCTACTGGGACGGCCTTTCATTAGCAATCCTTTCACAGTCACCACTACGAATGTAGCCATTTGTGTTGTGGCCTCTACATGGGACGGCCATTCTCTAATCCGGTTGCTTCTAGTCACCAAACAATAGTGTGGGATGACATACAATGTTACTGTGAGTTCATTACTTCTTCTCGTATGGCGGACGCAGATCGTGAAGGGAACAGAATGTGCTTCTACATCTACATCTACATGGATACTCTGCAAATCACATTTAAGTGCCTGGCAGAGGATTCATCGAACCACCTTCACAATTCTCTATTATTTCAATCTCGTATAGCGCGCGGAAAGAATGAACGCCACCATGTGCTTGGTACACTATACGGCAATTCTTCCTTGTGGTGGTCGACTTGAACCTTGGTGACGATTATGCATGCCCTCACATTCTTCTGCAGTCCAACAGTGGGCGCTGTCACGTCCGAAAACCTCACAAATCTGGATATTGCATGTTTCAAACAGCAAGCCAAACTGAGACCCACAGTCAATCCCCTTGGGAACTCTGTCAGCAACTGATAACTTTTTCATCTTTGTCATCTTCGTATCCATCACTGGTCAGTCAATATCTGATCCTCTACACCCTCCCCCCCCCCCCCCCCCCCAATACATCATAACTGATAACAACAATAAACACGAGCAACGCTAATTTAGGCTGACGACTGTTCTACCTGTGACAGCTATTTATCATTTACATACCCACCGACTATATGTATGTTTACGGTGTTACATTAACATCTGACCATGTCTCCTGGGTGCTTCACTTTTTTGTCAGAAAAGGTGTATGGGCAGAATTATGTTTCTGGAGACGTACCGGATGATTTAATCTGCTAATCGTAATTGATTTGAAATGTGTTGTGCACACAAAGCAAAGCTCGCGGTGCAATACTGCTATATATGCGCTATAGAGTATCATATGAGTCTGAAGAATTCGGTAAATGGTCTCAGAAGATAAAGAAAAGAAGACTTACAAACCAAATACCTTTATTGTCCATCGAAGTAATCACTTTTGGCTAAGACACATTTCTAACATCGGTTCAAAGTGTGCTGGAAAAAGTCAACAAGTGCTTCCAGTGCAATCGCTCGAAGCACCTTAGACACCGCCTTCCAGTAAAAGTCGGTTGACAAAATTCAGGATAAAGACGATGTTTTTCGCTTTTTCCGACAGCAAGCCTTTGATCCTTCGTCTACCCGAGGGAGACAGGGAAGGCGATGAGCACCATGCCACTGACTCTCCCTTGGTCTGCAGATCGTATCGGTAACACCAGGACTCATCTCCTGCAGTTATGAAATACGCAACCAAGGAAGGGATGGAACGCATTGCCGCCTTGTCGTTTTCAGACGCCCAAAGTGATTTTAAGTTTGACAAAGGAAAAGAAAATTATGCTTTTACAACTTTATTTTCATCCATTGCAAGTATGTACCTCAGTTTTATCGTCCTTTGTACGGATGCAGAATGTCCTCAGTTGTTCTGCTGTTCTCCCTGATAGGGTTTTTAAAGTGCGTATTCCGGAACAATTTATAAATTGAGACGCGGAATTATATGACATTCTGATGGAGCTGGAGAGGGTTCACAGACATTACCGTACAAGATTTCTTGCCTATTCTGATTCCCTTAATGAACTGCAAGCACTTCACTAAATATATCAAGTAGACCAACTGATTTAACTCATGCACGACGCCTTACAAAGGCTCCAACACCATGGAAAGGAGGTGATCCTTTTCTGGGTACGTAATCAAACTGGGATACAGCGAAACAACATGGCCGACAAAACTGCCAAGAAAGCATGTCGGGATGGCGCTGTCCATCAATGTCTCATCCATTTGCATGTCATCGTCTCATTTTCTGACAGATGCATCATGTGTCAGTGAGAGACTCAGTGGTTGCAGGTGGCAGAAAACAAACTGTGGTCACTCAAAGTTTAGTTTCTTGAGTTTCTGCATGTTAATTTAACATCTAAAGCCATAATTCACGCGTTTTCGTTTTCATCGGAAAGTAAACCAATTTTCTGACATTTTACAAGTTCCTAAACTGGGGTGAATTAATTAATTTCAGCTGAGTGTTTCGGTAGTTAGGTTTTTGAATCTCTGCGTATTAATCTAACTTATTAGACACAGCTCTTGCGTTTACATCAGTGTCTTCAGTAGAGCTGTGCAGCACGTGCCGATAGTCAATTCATCTGCATAGTTTAGTTTTCCACAGTTGGTGACACTTCACTCTCAGCTCCAGGCTGTGATAGCTTCGGTTACACAGCTTGAGGCTGCAGTGGATGGGCACCACTGTTGTGGGCTGGCTATGGGGATCCAACGGACGTCCAGCACCTCTGAGTCCTCCGATCGGTCCTCACCAGTGGCCAGCCCAGTTACTGCTCGCACTGAGGTTGATCCCTCACCTGTGGTCGAGTGGAAGGTCGCCCCGGGACGTAGCAGGCAGCGAAAGACTTCCCAGGCCACCGCACGTAAGGCCTCCCTGGTTTCTCCGACAACCAGGTTCCACGTGCTGTCTATGGCTGACACTGTCGCTGAGCCAGATGCCGTCGCCTGTCCTGTTTCAGAGAAAACTTCCCAGCCTGCAGGGTCCGGACACTCACAAAGGGTGGGAGTATTGATAGATGGAAGCACCAACGTTAGGCGCATTATGGATCCCCTTAGGGACATGGCTGCCAAGAAGGGGAAGAAAGCCAATGTGCACTCCGTGTTCATACCGAGTGGAGTCATTCCAGACATGGAACAGGTCCTTCCAGATGCCATGAAGAGCACAGGGTGTAGCTAGCTGCAGGTCGTGACTCACGTCGCTATCAATGAAGTGTGTCGCTTTGGATCGGAGGAGATTATCTCTGGTTTCGGGTGGCTAGCGGAAATGATAAAGGCTGCCAGTCTTGCTTGCGAGATTAAGGCGGAGCTCACCATCTGCAGCCTACTCGACAGAACCGACTGCGGACCTCTGGTACTGAGACGAGTGGAGGATCTGAATGAGAGGCTCAGACAGTTCTGCGACCGTGTAAGCTGCAGATTTCTCGACGTGAGCCAAAGGGTGGTTGTGTTCCGGGTTCTGCTGAATAGGTCAGGTGTCTCCTATACGCAGGAGGCGACTACACGCGTAGCAGGGACTGTGTGGCTTGGACCGGGCGGTTTTTTAGGTTAGAGGGTCACGGGAAAGCACAAGAAGGGTTTCAGTCACAAAGGGTGCAAGCCGAACACAGGAAAAACGTAAATACAGGAACCATCGGTATAACAGTTTCAAACTGTCGAAGCTGTGTTGGGAAAGTACCAGAGCTCCAAGTATTAATAGAAAGCACTGATGCTCAAATCGTTATAGGCACTGCAAGCTGGCTAAGGCCGGAGATAAGCTGAGCCGAAATTTTTGCGAAGAACCTAACGGTGTTCTGAAAGGATAGGCTAAACACGGTTGGTGGTGGCGTGTTTGTTGCTGTTAGAAGTAGTTTATCTTGTCGCGAAATTGAAGTAGATAGTACCCGTGAGTTAGACTGGGCAGTGGTCATTGTTAGCAAACCGAATAAAATAATAATTGGATCCTTTTACCGACCTCACAATTCAGATGATACAGTTGCTGAAACGTTCAAAGAAAATTGAGATTGATTTAAAACACATACCCGACACTTACTATATTTTACCCTCGATATGTTGGCCAAAATAAATGTTTCATTCTGGAGGTACGCATAAAATATCATCCAAAATGGTGCTAAACGTATTCTGTGAAAATTATGTCGAACAGTTAGTTCATGAGCCCATGCGAATGGTAAACGGTTCCGGAATCACACTTGATCTCTCAGCAACAAATAATCCTGAGTTAATAACGCGCATCAAATGGATACAGGGATTAGTGAACACAGGGTTGTCGTAGTGAGATAGCATATTGTATCCCCCAAATCCTCCAAAAATAAACCAAAAATTTACCTATTCAAAAAAGGAGATAAAATTTCACCTGACGCCTTCCTGAGAGACAACCTCCACTTCTTCCAAATTAATAATTTAAGTGTAGACCAGATGTGGCTTGAATTCAAGGAAATAGTACCGGCAGCAATTAAAAGATTTATACCAAATAAATTAACGAACGACGGAGCTGACACTAAACGGGAAAGAACACTGTTGCAGAAACATGCCAAATTTAAACAAACTCCAAATCCCCAAGATTGGCGATCTTTCACAGAAGCTCGAAATTTAGCGCAGACTTCAATGCGAGATGCTTATAACAGTTTCCACAACGAAACTTTATCTCGAAACCTGGTAGAAAATCTAAAGAGATTCTGGTCGTGTGTGAAGTATGTTAGTGGCAAGAAACAGAGATTCTGGTCGTGTGTGAAGTATGTTAATGGCAAGAAACAATCACTGCCTTCTCTGAGCGATAGCAGTCAAGATACTATCGAAAACAGCGCAGCCAAAACAGAGTTAATAAACACAGCCTTCCGAAATGCCCTCACAAAAGAAGAAGAAGTAAATATTCCAGAATTCGACTCAAGAACAGCTGCCAACATGAGTATCGTAGAAGTAAATATCCTTGGAATTGAGAGATAACTGAAATCACTTAATAAAAGCAACAATTCTGGTCCAGACTATATAACGATTATGTCCCTTTCAGAGTATGCTGAGGCAGGAGCTCCATTCTTATCAATCACATACAACAGTTCGCTCGACGAAAGATCCGTACCCAAAGACTGGAAAGTTGCACAGGTAAGACCAATATTCAAGAAAGGTAGTAGGAGTAATCCACTAAATTACAGGCCCATATCTTTAACGTCGATATGCAGCAGGATTTTGGAAAATATATTGTGTTCGAACATAATGAATTACCTCGAGAAACACACAGTCAACATGAATTTAGAAAACATCGTTCTTGTGAAACATAACTAACTCTTTAATCGCATGAAGTGTTCAGTGCTATGACAAAGGATTTCAAATTGATTCCGTATTTCTGGATTTTCGGAAGGCTTTTGACACTGTACCATACAAGCGGCTTATAGTGAAACTGCGTGCTTATGGAATTCCGTCTCAGTTACACGGCTGGATTCGTGACTTCCTGTCAGAGAGGTCACAGTTCGTAGTAATAGAAGGAAATTCATCGAGTAAAACAGAAGTAATATCTGGCGTTCCCCAAGGTAGTGTTATAGGCCCCTTGCAGTTCCTTTTCTATAGAAACGATTTGGGAGACAATCTGAGCAGCCGTCTTAGGATGGTTGCAGATGACGCTGTCGTTTATCGACTAACAAAATCATCAGAATATCAAAACAAATTGCAAAACGATTTAGAAAAGATATCTGAATGGTGCGAAAATTGGAGTTGACAGTAGAAATCGAAAAGTGTGAGGTCATCCACATGAGTGCTAAAAGGAATCCCTTACACTTCGGTTACACGATAAATCATTCAAATCTAAAGGGCCTAAATTCAACTAAATACCTTGGAATTAAAATTACGAGCAACTTAAATTGGAAGGAACACATAGAAATCGTTGTGAGGAAGGCTAACCAAAGACAGCGTTTTATTGGCAGGACACTTAGAAAATGTAACAGATCTACTAAGGAGACTGCCTACACTACGCTTGTGCGTTCTTTTTTAGAATACTAATGCGCGATTCGGGATCCTTACCAGATGGGATCTACGGAGTACATCGAAAAAGTTCAAAGAATGGCAGCACAATTTACATTATCGCTAAATATGGGAGAGAGAGTTACTAAAATGATACAGGATTTGGGCTGGACGTCATTAAAACAAAGGCGTTTTTCGTTGCGGCAGAATCTTATCACGGAATTCCAGTGACAAACTTCCTTCTTCGAATGAGAAAATATTTTGTAGACACCGGCCTAGATAGGGAGAAATTATCACCACGATAAAATAAGTGAAATAAGAACTCGTACGGAAAGTTACAGGTGTTTGTTCTTTCCGCGCGCTATACGAGATTGGAATAATATAGAATTTGAAGTTGGTTCGATGAAGCCTCTACCAAGCACTTAAATATGATTTGCATAGTATCCATGTATATGTAGAAATCGACCACAAAGGCATGGGGGACTTCATGTCAGCCTCACCGCTGATAGGAGGTTCTTACCAGTCTGCGCATTGGATACAGCCCTTTAACACATGGCTTCCTCCTTCGGCGGGAGGATCCACCACTCTGTGAAGTTGTCGCGTGCCACTTTCAGTTCAGCATATTTTGGAGACGTGTGTCCTATATACTGGTGTTAGGGCATCCCTCAGTCTCGGTGGAGACCTGGCCAGCATCCTCGCAGATACTGATTCGAGTGTTATAAGGGTGCTGGAATTTTGTGCACTGTCAGGCCTCATCCCTAAATTGGTGGGGAAGGGAGGTAGACTTTAATACATTATAAACTGCTCCGCATGTAGGGACAGCCTTAGTCCCCACCCATCAGATTAGCACGTTGACGTTTCGTCAGTTCGCTGATGACGAAGGCGTCGAGTGCCCCTGACGTCAATCGTTATCATAGTTACCATCCTGCAGTTATGAAGATTCCAGATGAAGCAGGTTTCAACAGATCTACAGCCGATGTCAGAAATGAATTATAGAGAAAGGTGCTTACTTCGAATGTCAATAAAGGTATTTTGTTTGTAACTCTTGTTTCCCTTATTTTCTGAGACCACTCACAGAACTTCTCAGACACACCTTGTAGATAATATCAAAGTTTTTGTGAATTATAGCTAATACTGGTAGAATTTCTACAGTACAATTTGATCCGCTGAAGATCATTTAACCACAGGATATCGTACAGTTCCAGTAGATGATCTGGACTACGGTGAAAGGGAGGACCCCCAAAGCACTCTGAGGCACTCAACCTTGGTTCAACTTTGGTTTTCAAATCCCAGAGTTAGAGAACGTCTCATTAAAAACGTAAGATAAGTCACATCCAATCACAGATGTCGCTCAGTTATCAGCGCAGAATCGGTGTTATGAATATATCCCGTTACTATTTTGCAGATCAATTAGTTGTAATCATAGATCATAATTTCTGTGAATGCTTCAAGCATGAAGACAATACGAAGTAACTAGGAAGTCTCTAAAGAACTCAGGGAACCAGCTTTGTTGTGGTATGCTTCAGCTATTCGTCTTTTTATATAATGTAGTCTAACAAAGCCACAGACTCACATCTCTTGTACTGCATCGCGGTATAGCTTGCTATCCAGATTTCGAGAGGGTGCGTTTCTGGATGAAGTATCGAATGACATCTTTGTGTCATAGGATAATTACGTTTCCCACTCCATTCTGTCTTCTGATACGCTTTTCCCGTGGCTCCAATAGTAAATCTGAGCGTGCATCTCAACATTGCTTATCGAGCAACACCCCTTTTTGCAAATTAATTTCGTTTAAAAAAACATGTGGCGCTACAGTATGTCAAAATAGCAGGGGCGTGTTGAAAAATAATGCCTCCGAATATCTTAAGTGAAAACTCTTAAACTGTTTTAAATAAAACAATCATTATTAACAGTGTACATGATTATTCGTGCCAACCTGTCACTAGAGGACTCCGAATTGTGGCGAGCAACATGGCGTTGTGTAATGCAATTACGTCGGTGCGTGAGAGACAGTAATCGAGTTTTGAATTCGAAGAGTTAGTCCACATATGGAGCACAAGAGCGCTGTGACGTGAGCTACAATTCACTGCCATCGATCATACTCCGTACAATCCCGACCTGGTCCCATCAGATCTTCATCTGTTACCAAAATTTAAAGAATACCTTCCAGGACTTCACTTTGATAATGATGAAGCGGTGCGAGCCAAGATGAGATTGGGGCTCTGTCTACGTCGCCATACATCCTGCAGTGACGGTATCAACAAACTGGTCTCTCATTGGGAGAAATGCGTTCGTCACCACAGTGTCTGTTGAGAAATGAGTATGTTGACATGAAGAATATTAATTTACAATGTTAAAAACTTTTGTTTTATTTGCTTTGATTTCTTTCGCACAAAATATTAAGAAGATTTAATTTTCATCACGCCCCCATAGTGATACACAATAACTCAACGTCATATCGTACGCTTAGTTTTGAGAACCTTAGAAGCACTTTTTGTTGTCCACATAGCCCTTGCCTTTAGTTCCACTAAATATGGAAACCCATCTAACAGTCCGTTGGTTTGATTGTAAATTTTTTGCTATGTTTACTTTATATTATTTTTGGCTTTCTGATTGGAATGCCTACCTATTTACGTTTTCGACTCATTATAACTGGTTTTTCGGTCCTCATATGTATATAAGTTGAAATGAAACAACGAACACAAGAAGTTGTTGTCAATTTGTGATTTTTATGTGCGGTGCGATTACCTTAAATTATCCTTCACGTTTTCTGTTAGCACAGGCAGTAATGTTTGATATGCGCTACACCAATCATATTACCGGAATTGCTAATTAGCGAACGAATTGCATTTTTTTCGTTATACACAGAGTAAATATCAGAAATGTCCGCAGATTACTGAATACAGCTCGGTTGCGTTAAAGCAACTCCCACACTCTCCCTGCAAACGTTTACACAGCTAATTAATTTTCAACGTGAAGGACAACCACGCCGGTCAGATCGCATATCTCTCTCGCCGGCTCGTTGTACGAGGATTGAGAACGGTGGTTAACTACCTGTTAAGTGCATGTTGTATTTACCTCGCTACCTGTCGCGGAACGTGCAGCCCAGCCTGTTTCACGTACTGACGCTGATATTACAGCCCAGTAGAAACGCCCGCCAACGGTTCAGCGGCGGGTCCTTTGTTCATGCCCTCTGCGGCCGCAGACCATTGTGACCGCGTACACGCTGACGTAATCGTTAAATGCCGCGCCAGATCCTGCCTGTGTGTGTGTGTGTTTGTGTGTGTGTGTGTGTCTGTAGGTGAGTGGGTGTGGTTGTGTGTGGATGTGTGCGTGTGTGTCTGTGGGTGGCTCTATATATGTATGTGTGTGTGTGTGTGTGTGTGTGTGTGTGTGTGCCGGCATTGGCTGGCCCTTGGATGGCCGTGGCACATTAGGCTTCACTGTCGCCCGTCGCCGCGGTCCGTAGCCAACGGGGCGTTAATTAGTGCAACGGAAGCCACCTATGTCGTAGCAGCCGGCGACCACCCACACGGCACTCCGTAGACTGCTGCCCCACTTTGTCCGACAGTTCCCTAGTGAGCACGCAGAAACATGAAAGTAAAGAAAAAGCCACTGAGAAAACGAAATAAATAGCTCGCTGCTCCGCAACAGAACAAAAATGATAAGCACGCCGAATGCGGACGCTTCAGGTATGATTTGAATCATACCTATTACGCCAACAGCAGTAAAAGACGTACAGAACACAAAATACATCATTTAGATCTACATCTACGTCTGTATCTATACACCACAAGCCGCCTTGCAGTGGCGTAGGGTACCTGGCCTCCCCCTTTTCCTGTTCCAGTCACGAATAGTTCACGGGACGAATGTTTGTCGCTAAGTCTCCGTGTGGGCTAGAATCTTTCTAATTTTATCTTCATCGTCTTTTCACGAGATATACGCACGAGAAGACAACATGCAGGTTGTATCCAAAAAAATAAAATGTTTACGAATCTCAAAAAGACGACAAGCTAGTTTATATAAACGCAATAAACAATGTAGCGAAGGAATAACCTTAATTTTTAAGTAACTCCTCGACATAATAGGAGTGACTCACGAGGAAAAATGCGTGTATTTGCTAAGATTTTTTTTAAAAATTTTTGTGGTACGTTATCGCAAATGGATGCAGCAGAATACTGCACGCCTTCCTGAACAGGAGTCATGGAGGAGCGAACCAAATGCAGATTGAATTTCTGCTTAGAATTAACTGAATGAAAGCTGCTAATTTTGGAAAATAAACTGATTTTGTCAACAAGAAAGCCAGAATAGAGAGAATAATGAGCAGGGGTCAAAAAGAGGTTCTCAAACTTCCACCACCCCGACTTAAGTCGACACATAGCTACTAACATGGTCTGTAATCTTAAGTGATCAGTTTTATTGATGTGATAAGCCCTTCATCTAGGTGCCTTAATTTTTACACATAGACATACAGACCGTTGCCGATCCATGTCATGTGAAGACAGCTTCTACTGAATGAATCACTAATGCAAAGTTTGTTTGCCCTTCTGAAGAAGACTGGTATAAATCTGTCGAAATCGTGGTCAAGGTTGTTTCAAAACTACGATGTATTTCAACTGGTTGGCAGTCTTTTATTCCTGCTGTTCTGTAAGTGCTACTGTAGTGCATCTATGTTCAAAATATTTTAGTTCCTAGAAGAGTCATAAAATACGTGTAAAATAAACAAAAATAAACAATTAGTAAAAGGTCTTTCTGTCTACGTATTCGCAGTACGTTACATTTGCTTAACATGAGGGTCATTTGCCGCTCCCTGCACGAAGCGTCGATCTATTGTGGATCGTCAAACATTGAGCTAGAATTTTCGACTGTTGTGGAGACTCTGTATAAAACAGCGATTTTCGGGAAAAGCCTCCTGCAGCTTCCTACGTTATCTGCTAGGTCACTTATGTGTACTGTATAGTGAAATGTAATGGACATATAACACACTATTGGAGCATGCCCGAATTTACTTTTGCGTCTGAAGACTTCTCTCCATTCAGAAGACATGCTGTGTTTGTTTGCTAGAAACTCCAACGCATTCACACAGTTGGTCTGATGTCCCATGCGCTCGAAATTCGTTCATTAGGCAAAAGTGCGGAACTGTATCGAATGCCTTCCGGAAGTCAAGAAACACGGCATCCACCTGTGCGTCTGAATTAACTGATTTCATGGTCTCCTGTTGAGGCACATTACCTCAATGATAAATGGTAGCGCCACATTTTACCAATGCAAAAACAACATGTATATTCTGCTCCGGAAATTCTGAAACAATAGCCTGAAGTGGCAACTAAAAGATTGGGTTGTTGTATAGAACCTATGAAGCTAGAGCACACTATCAGATCTCTGAAAAACTATCATCCACACACCCCGAAGACAGAAAGGGCCGATACACGTGAAGATTGCGGTACAATCAGCATAACAGCCCTTACAACAAAGTTCACAGTTTGGATAATATACAGAAGAATGAAAAGGAAAACTGAATCTGTTGGTTGATGATCAGTTTGGATTTGGGAAGATAAAGGCTCTATGTAGGTAGTTTTGACGTTCCACTTGTTAGTAAAAGCACGAATTATGAAAAATCAAGACACATCCACAGTGCCTGTCGATCCAGAAAAGATGTTGGGCAATGTGAAATGGTGCATCATATTCGAAATTCTAAAAAAAAAAAAAAAAAAAAAAAAAAAATCTAAGTAATAGCGAAAAGCAGGTAATATACAGTACGTACAACAAACAAGAGGGAACCAAACCATAGCAATTAATGATCAAAAGCTAACAGCTCTGTTTAAAAAGGGTGTAAGACCTGGATGCGATCTTTTGACTTCACTGTTCAGTCACATAACAAGAAGCAGTGACAAAAATAAAAAAAATCTTTCAGAAGTGGGTGTAAAATTTCTATGTGGGATTTTAATGATTAGATTCGCAGACTTCAGTGGAAGTCAAGAAAAATTACAGAATCTGATTACGGTTACGAACAATTTAATGATTACAGTACGTAGCAGAAATGACAACACCGATGAGCTTAACACGGAAATTTATGGCCACAAAGTGGATGAGATGAAGGAGTTCCGCCACCACGGAAACAAAACGAGATATAACGGACAAAAAAAAGAGCAGTCTAGCGAAAACCAAGAAGGCATTCTTGACCAAAAGAAGTCTGCTAGAAACAAACATCACACTGGGTTCAGGAAGAAACTTACGATAATATACTTTTGGCGTATAGAAAGGAATCATGGTCTGTGCGAAAATCCGAAAAGAAGAAAATCTTAGTGTTTCAGACCTCGTGCTTTAAAAGTATGTTGACAAGTACACTGAACAGCCAAAGAAACTAGTACACCTGCCTAATATCGTGTAGGGCCTCTGAGAGCACTCAGAAGCGCCGCGACACGATGTGGCATGGACTCGACTAATGTCTGAAGTAGAGCTGGAGGGAAGTGTCACCGTGAATCCTGCAGGGCTATCCATAAATGCCTAAGAGTAAGAGAGGGTGGTGATCTCTTCTGAACAGCACGTTGCAAGGCATCCCAGATATGTTCAATAATGTTGATGTCTGGGCAGTCTGGTGCCCAACGGAAGTGTTTAAACTCAGAAGAGTGCTCCTAGACCCTCTCTGGAATTGCCCAAGTCTGTCGGAATGAACACTGGACATGAGCGGATGCGGGTGATCAGGCAGCATGTTTATGTACGTGTCACCTGTCAGAGTCGCATCTAGACGCATCAGGGGTCCCATATCACTCCAACTGCACACACCCAACACCGTCACAGTGCCTCTACCACCTTGAATAGTCCTCTGCTGACATGCTGGGTCATAGATTCACGATTTTGTCTCCATACTCGTACACGACCATCCGCTCAATACAATTTGAAACGAGCCTCGCCCGACCAGGCAACAAGTTTCCAGTCATCAACAGCCCAACGTCGGTGTTGTGTTGACGGTCCCAGGGGAGGCGTAAAGCTTCGTATCGGGCAGTCATTAAGGGTAGACGAGTAGGCTTTCGGCTCCGAAAGCCTATGTCAATGATGTTTCGTTGAATGGTTCGCGCTGACACCTGTTGACGGCCCAGCACTGAAATCAGCAGCAATTTGCGGAAGGATTGCACTCCTCTCATGTTGAACGATTCTCTTCAGTTGTCGTTGGTCCCATTATTGCAGGATCCTTTTCCCGGCCGCATTGATGTAGGAGATTTGATGTTTTACCAGATTCTTGATATTCACGGTACACGGTACATTCGTCTTACGGGAAAGTCCTCACTTCGTCGCTACCTCGGATATGATGTGTACCATCACTCGTGCGAGGACTATAGCAACATGTTCAAACGGACTTAAATCTTGATAACTTGCCATTGTAGCAGCAGTAACCGATCTAAGAACTACACCAGACACTTGTGGTCTTATATAGGCGTTGCCGACTGCGGCGCCGCATTTTGCTTGTTTACATATCTCTGTATTTGAATACGCGTGCCTATACCGGTTCCTTTGACGCTTCAGTATTCTTAAATGTACGGACAACACAACGCCAAGTCATTCTAAACAAATAAGGATACTAGGAATTTGATTCTATTTTTAGTTCATTACCGTTACTCATTGTCGAACTACACTACATTTATCTTGTCTTGTGGTCTCGAGATAATAACCTAACGACGACCACTGCTGCTGCAATGAATCTGTTACATGATTATCCTAACAAACCTGCTGGATTATACTCGGAAATGATGTTACTATAATCCCTCTGATTGTAGGGCGTCCTGAAAGCTTGGAAAAACTTCTTTTTTTTTTTCAAGACATTACGTTCGATTAATATTATATTACATACGATGTACATTATTGCATTTATAACCTAACGACATTCCATGGGGTTTCAGTTTCGCTTACATGGCACTATGACCCATAACGGCTGACCGACTATGTAATAAATACTCTTGCTGGCATTTCCTTCTCCATCACACAAGAAACACACATAGACAAGAATTCGTTCTGTCCCTAACTTTAAAAATTATTATTTCTTCTTTAGCCAATTAACAGTGGGCACATAGCTTCCCATAATTTGCTTCTGTTTGCAAATTGTAATGTCCGTAACAGCGTATTTATAATTGGAAATCTACCAAAGGCGAAAAACGAGCTGATGCTGCAGAAAATGTGACACCAACACAATCCGTATACACTAGAGAAAAAATAGTCATAGTCAATGACTTTACTTGCGCCAGTGTAAAAATATTCGAAGAATAATATACATTAGATCTGATCACACTTCATATGAGTGGTAGGTACTTATGATATCAGCGCAATTTTGATGTCAAATTGACGCCAAGTTGATATGCAAATTGATTAAATTGATCAACACAAAATCACACCCCTGGATGAGGTGATGCGTATTTCTCAACCCGCACGTGGTTAACATCCTTCTCCCTACCTTTCTCCATTCCTCCCCTAACCCTTCCCCACCTACCCTATTGGCGGGAATTTCGAATTTCGATGCGAATGTCTTTGTCCCCAGGCTATGCCGACGTCCCACTCCACTCCCCACCTGGGAATTTCTGAGAAATTAAAAATGACAGTGCCCTTTCCGGAACTTGAACCCTAGTCCTCCTGGATGGAAAGCCCAAGTGCTCCCCTCCTAATACAATTATACCATCAGAAGCGCTTGGACTTGGCCAGAATTAAAAATGGCGGTTCCCGTACTGTGACTCACATACTGGTCCTTCGGGGTGGGAAGCCAAAGTGCATCCCCCAACACATGGAAACTGTCCAGATTGAGGAGAGTAAGGTTGGGTTGGTGTACTTTATATATTCTGGATGGGAAAATGGCGTAAAAATCGGACCTTATTACGTAACTAATCACAAAGTTTGAGCTTAATTACACAACTGTATGCACAGCACTACAGAAGGAATGAATAAAACCGCAATACAGCTCAAAAGTTGACGACGCCATATTACTGGTGTTATCCTGCTGGGAAAATATTTCAAAGTACCACTAGAAACTCACTCTCTACCCTTCACCTGCAACCTGGCGGGAAAGAGGCTTGGGTGTAAGGAACTACCTTTATTCCCTTTGGCAGGAAATATATGCAACTGACAAGATGCTGGTGTTGGACAGAGACGATTTTAATAAGGGTATTACCTGTAAGTACAAATCTGAGGGTAGTATCTATCGTTTTTTGACGTTAGAGTTCATCACAGTCGCATGCTCGACAATCACCCTGCATCCCAGGTAACGTAAGCCAATACACGCTACCACAACTGATGTAAAAAATGCATCACTGTTCTAATTAGACTCGAAATTGTAGTGAAAAAATCAGCACGAGTAATGAACGGGTCATAATGAAACACATATGCCGGGGTAAATCGTCAGCCAAAGAGACTGCAGAGGAGACAATAGTTGAACACGCGTTCTCCTCCATGAATTAACCAACTTGGAGGCAGTCTTACCCCAACTTCCGCCACTCATCCCTCCCACCATCCCTCTCCCCACCATCTGTAGGAATAGAGGCCTGTTCTATCTTACTACTGGTGGCGCATGAAGAGATCCTTCTGTAGGCACTGACACACTGTCGTGCAACGTATTTCTCGGAAAGACTACACCCCTCTACAAAAACAACAAAATTCCGGAGAGCGCTCCAGACCACGTTTAAAAATAGCGAGCTGTTTCGCCGAGCATCTCGCGGCTTTTCTGTAACTCACAGCCAGGTGTCACAGGAGTTTGCTGCAGCCACTGACCATCTTTAGGCGACGGTCCGCCACAAACACAAAAGCATGAATAGTCGACTAAAAAATAGGACATAAATAGACTGCTTCCCCAAGTGCGACATGTACGTTTAAAATATTGCAACAGAGCCCTATGCTGCGACCTCCCCGAGATCAGGCATGCTTCCAACACCTCAAACAGGCCTGTCGTTCTACGACGCAGAACACTTTTATTCAACGTCAGTGCGAGGCTTTCTTGCAATTTGTTAAATGAATCTCTCAGAAAGACTAGACCCGTCTGGAATGAGAACGAAATTCTGGGGAACGCTCCAGATGGCTTTATCAAATTTTGGCTCCTTGGTAAACAGCAAGCCTTCCACCTAAAGCGACTGCATACCACAGAGCAACCTCACACTGCAGTGAAATGATAATTAAATCAAGAACCTAACCTGTCGACAGGCACTGATATACATCAACGGGAATAGTTGAAAATGTGTGCCCCGACCGGGACTCGAACCCGGAATCTCCTGCTTAAATGTCAGACGCTCTATCCATCAGAGGACCGATAGCACAGAGGATAGCGCGACTGCAGGAATTTATCCCTTACACGCTCCCCGTACCTCTGCCCATTACACTCATTACACGCCGCAGACGATCTTACCGAGTCCCATAAGGATTCGGGAAATGCGTGTGCATCCAGCACAGAAGAAGAAGGTCAATGGCTGGTTAGCCTCAACTATATGAAAATGGTATCTGTTCTAACGGACTTGTCCGAAAGAACAGATACCATCTTCATATAGTTCACACTGCAGTGCCGGCCGGAGTGGCCGCGTGGTTTTAGGCGCTACAGTCTGGAACCGTGCGACCGCTACCGTCGCAGGTTCGAATCCTGCCTCAGGCATGGATGTTTGTGATGCCCTTAGGTTAGTTAGGTTTAAGTAGTTCTAAGTTCTAGGGGCCTGATGACCGCAGCAATTAAGTCCCATAGTGCTCAGAGCCATCTGAACCATTTGAACCACACTGCTGTGTCTTCATACGATGCATCCCTGTGAGCATGTAGCTGGGCAGTCAGCGTTATCGACGCTGACGAAAGCTACCCATACAATAGAGCACGATGCCAGCGTCCCACAGAACAAAACCGTGATGAATGAGGGCTACCCAGGTCGTGGGTTGTTTGTCTGAAAGGACAGTTGTGAAATCCTACGGAACTCGGCCGCCACGCAGTTCTGAACAATGCGCTGTAACATTTGTATTTAACATCGACGCATCTTCTATAATCAAGCACAGATTAAAAAAGGAAAACACAATAGCGATGATAATAAATGTCCTCTGGCCATAAAGATAGCCACAGTCGATTTTCTTTTAGTTTTATGAGCAAAATTGGTATAGTTTTTATATTCAACTCCAGGATAGAATTCGCGTATCATTATTTTCGAACATGTAACTAAGTGCACCGCCGCCAATTACAAATGATCATCAGAGACATGTCCACACTGCGCAAAATCGGTAAAAAAATCTTCCACTCTTTTTATGTGAAAATTACTGATCACCGCAGAAGGTCCTTGTTATTTCGAAATTGTCATCAGAGTAACGACAAAGCGAGAATTTAAACTTCGAAGAAAATACTTCTATGTTAAGCAATTTCTTTCAGCTTAATGGAAGAATTACACGACCCAAGAGCACCTCTTGCATTCAATTTAGTGTCCGTAAATAAATTGTCATGCACGTCTTCATTATAAACATTTCATACATGTGAAATAATATTAGGGACTACATTCTATCACGACATTGACTCACATATTGGAAATAACAATCATTTTACGTTCGACGACAGCAAGCTATAATTCACGAGGATGTAGCTCTTTCGACCACTATGGCAGTCCCATTTTACCATTGCAATGCTATATCATACTAACGTTCACGAATCATTTCGTGAGAGACAGTTTCGCCCTTTGTAGGTAGGAGATTGAAATTTCCTTAAAACATACTTCAGAAAAAAAAGAAAAAACGCCTTTCAAGAGTCATTCTGTGGTGCCCCAGCCATATCTTCCACCCACCAGCTGTCACGTCATTGATATGTAATTGATAGGCTAATTGAATAATCAACGAAAGGATAACGTTCTACGAGTCGGAGCGTGGAATGTCAGAAGCTTGAACGTGGTAGGGAAACTAGAAAATCTGAAAAGGGAAATGCAAATGCTCAATCTAGATATAGTAGGGGTCAGTGAAGTGAAGTGGAAGGAAGATAAGGATTTCTGGTCAGATGAGTATCGGGTAATATCAACAGCAGCAGAAAATGGTACAACAGGTGTAGGATTCGTTATGAGTAGGAAGGTAGGGCAGAGGGTGTGTTACTGTGAACAGTTCAGTGACCGGGTTGTTCTAATCAGAATCGACAGCAGACCATCACCGACAACGATAGTTCAGGTACACATGCCGACGTCGCAAGCTGAAGATGAACAGATAGAGAAAGTGTATGAGGATATTGAAAGGGTAATGCAGTATGTAAAGGGGGACGAAAATCTAATAGTCATGGGCGACTGGAATGCAGTTGTAGGGGAAGGAGTAGAAGAAAAGGTTACAGGAGAATATGGGCTTGGGACAAGGATTGAAAGAGGAGAAAGACTAATTGAGTTCTGTAACAAGTTTCAGCTAGTAATAGCGAATACCCTGTTCAAGAATCACAAGAGGAGGAGGTATACGTGGAAAAGGCCGGGAGATACGGGAAGATTTCAATTAGATTACATCACGGTCAGACAGAGATTCCGAAATCAGATACTGGATTGTAAGGCGTACCCAGGAGCAGATATAGACTCAGATCACAATATAGTAGTGATGAAGCGTAGGCTGAAGTTCAAGACATTAATCAGGAAGAATCAATACGCAAAGAAGTGGGGTACGGAAGTACTAAGGAATGACGAGATACGTTTGAAGTTCTCTAACGCTATAGATACAGCAATAAGGAATAGCGCAGTAGGCAGTACGGTTGAAGAGGAATGGACATTTCCAAAAAGGGCCATCACAGAAGTTGGGAAGGAAAACATAGGTACAAAGAAGGTAGCTGCGAAGAAACCATGGGTAACAGAAGAAATACTTCAGCTGATTGATGAAAGGAGGAAGTACAAACATGTTCCGGGAAAATCAGGAACACAGAAATACAAGTCGCTGAGGAATGAAATAAATAGGAAGTACAGGGAAGCTAAGACGAAATGGCTGCAGGAAAAATGTGAAGACATCGAAAAAGATATGATTGTCGGAAGGACAGACTCAGCATACAGGAAAGTCAAAACAACCTTTGGTGACATTAAAAGCAACGGTGGTAACATTAAGAGTGCAACGGGAATTCCACTGTTAAATGCAGAGGAGAGAGCAGATAGGTGGCAAGAATACATTGAAAGCCTCTATGAGGGTGAAGATTTGTCTGATGTGATAGAAGAAGAAACAGGAGTCGATTTAGAAGAGATAGGGGATCCAGTATTAGAATCGGAATTTAAAAGAGCTTTGGAGGACTTACGGTCAAATAAGGCAGAAGGGATGGATAACATTCCATCAGAATTTCTAAAATCATTGGGGGAAGTGGCAACAAAACGACTATTCACGTTGGTGTGTAGAATATATGAGTCTGGCGATATACCATCTGACTTTCGGAAAAGCATCATCCACACAATTTCGAAGACGGCAAGAGCTGACAAGTGCGAGAATTATCGCACAATCAGCTTAACAGCTCATGCATCGAAGCTGCTTACAAGAGTAATATACAGAAGAATGGAAAAGAAAATTGAGAATGCGCTAGGTGACGATCAGTTTGGCTTTAGGAAAAGTAAAGGGACGAGAGAGGCAATTCTGACGTTACGGCTAATAATGGAAGCAAGGTTAAAGGAAAATCAAGACACTTTCATAGGATTTGTCGACCTGGAAAAAGCGTTCGACGATATAAAATGGTGCAAGCTGTTCGAGATTCTGAAAAAAGTAGCGGTAAGCTATAGGGAGAGACGGGTAATGTACAATATGTACAACAACCAAGATGGAATAATAAGAGTGGACGAACAAGAACGAAGTGCTCGTATTAAGAAGGGTGTAAGACAAGGCTGTAGCCTTTCGCCCCTACTCTTCAATCTGTACATCGAGGAAGCAATGATGGAAATAGAAGAAAGGTTCAGGAGTGGAATTAAAATACAAGGTGAAAGGATATCAATGATTCGATTCGCTGATGACATTGCTATCCTGAGTGAAAGTGAAGAAGAATTAAATGATCTGCTGAACGGAATGAACAGTCTAATGAGTACACAGTATGGTTTGAGAGTAAATCGGAGAAAGACGAAGGTAATGAGAAGTAGTAGAAATGAGGACAGCGAGAAACTTAACATCAAGATTGATAGTCACGAAGTCAATGAAGTTAAGGAATTCTGCTACCTAGGCAGTAAAATAACCAATGACGGACGGAGCAAGGACATCAAAAGCAGACTCGCTATGGGAAAAAAGGCATTTCTGGCCAAGAGAAGTCTACTAATATCAAATACCGGCCTGAATTTGAGGAAGAAATTTCTGAGGATGTACGTCTGGAGTACAGCATTGTATGGTAGTGCAACATGGACTGTGGGTAAACAGGAACAGAAGAGAATCGAAGCATTTGAGATGTGGTGCTATAGACGAATGTTGAAAATTAGGTGGACTGATAAGGTAAGGAATGAGGAGGTTCTACGCAGAATCGGAGAGGAAAGGAATATGTGTAAAAAACTGATAAGGAGAAGGGACAGGATGATAGGACATCTGCTAAGACATGAGGGAATGACTTCCATGGTACTAGAGGGAGCTGTAGAGGGCAAAAACTGTAGAGGAAGACAGAGACCTAGGTTGCAAGTGCTACTTTGAGACGAAGAGGTTAGCACAGGAAAGGAATTCGTGGTGGGCCGCATCAAACCAGTCAGTAGAAAAAAAAAAAAAAAAAAACGCTAATTGATTAAATCCATCATGAGGGTCACTTGGCATGGTGAGTAACTTTTTTTTTTTTTCAGCAGTCGGATTACACTCACCAGGTAGGTCAAATGGGAGTCCATGGAGGGAAGACCATGTTGAGAACTAACGTTTGCATGACCACAGACGGATTGTACAGCCCACAACATACATTTCACGTATGGACTGTTCTATTAAAAACACGATCATATTGACTATGTTACTGTCACCTGCATAAAAAGTGGTCATGGCTTTTCAGGCACACACAAGAGTCGCTGACAGCCTTACGCTTTCTGATAGAAATCTGTCTGCAATTTGGAATTAAGTCTATCCACTCAACCACATACTTACGTTGAATCCTGTAGAGACGTTTTTTAATGATTACAGCCACTGGTGAATCATGTTTGTTCCACTCTCATATCTCAAAACGAGTCACCTTTTTCGAACATATCTGCTAAGGATCCAATACAGCGAAATCTCCAGCACTGTATTTTAGACAGTCCCTCTGCATCTTGAAATTACTACTCAGCATCTGCCCCGCCCTCCCTGCAGCCTCGTCCATACGATCGTTCCAATTTATGTTGCGCCTGAACGGAAGTTGGATAGCGCTATGTCTAAGACCCTTTGAATCCCATGGAGAAACAGGGCGAGCTGACTTAATGTGACAGGAGCGCGTTTTTACCACTCGGTGGAAATGGGGACATGTTTTAGCTGTGCCAACCACGTACAAAGTGTGAGGCAAACGTCAAACGAACCATTTCATTGCAATGCGAGGTAGCAGAAAAGATAGTATGAGCAGTTATGGTTGTTGGGAAAATTAGGAAGACTCCACATCACACAGGGCATGGAAGGAGGACGAGGATTTTGGTACGGCATTGCGGTACGTCCCCGAACTACTGACAGGTACTGCAATCTGCGCCAAGTAGGTTAATGTATAAGATGCGCTAAGATTCTCGTAGAAAATCAAACAATACATGGGTATGTCAGCCGTATGACTATATACATCTGGAAAACCGTGGAAAAATATTAAAATGACATAAAATCTTTAAAATTCGAGGATAACCTGGTTGTTGTTGTTGTGATCTTCAGTCCTGAGACTGGTTTGATGCAGCTCTCCGTGCTAATCTATCCTGTGCAAGCTCCTTCATCTCCTAGTACCTACTGCAACCTACATCCTTCTGAATCTGCTTAGTGTATTCATCTCTTGGTCTCCCTCTATGATTTTTACCCTCCACGCTGCCCTCCAATGCTAAATTTGTGATCCCTTGATGCCTCAGAACGTGTCCTACCAACCGATCCCTTCCTCTAGTCAAGTTGTGCCACAAACGTCTCTTCTCCCCAATACTATTCAATACCTCCTCATTAGTTACGTGATCTACCCACCTAATCTTCAATATTCTTCTCTAGCACCACATTTCGGAAGCTTCTATTCTCTTCTTGTCCAAACTACCTATTGTCCATGTTTCACTTCCATACATGGCTACACTCCATACAAATACTTTCAGAAACATCTTCCTGACACTTAAATCTATACTCGATGTTAACAAATTTCTCTTCTTCAGAAACGCTTTCCTTGCGATTGCTAGTCTACATTTTATATCCTCTCTACATCGACCATCATCAGTTATTTTGCTCCCCAAATAGCAAAACTCCTTTACTACTTTAAGTGTCTCATTTCCTAATCTATTTCCCTCAGCATCAACCGACTTAATTCCAATACATTTTATTATCCTAGTTTGGCTTTTGTTGATGTTCATCTTATATCCTCCTTTCAAGACACTGTCCATTCCTTTGCTGTCTCTGACAGAATTACAATGTCATCGGCGAACCTCAAAGATTTTATTTCTTCTCCCTGGATTTTAATACCTACTCCAAATTTTTCTTTTGTTTCCTTTACTGCTTGCTCAATATACAGATTGAATAACATCGGGGAGAGGCTACAACCCTATCTCACTCCCTTCTCAACCACTGCTTCCTTTTCATGCCCCTCGACTCTTATAACTGACATCTGGTTTCTGTACAAATTGTAAATAGCCTTTCGCTCCCTGTATTTCACCCCTGCCACCTTCAGAATTTGAAAGAGAGTATTCCAGTCAACACTGTCAAAAGCTTTCTCTAAGTCTACAAATGCTAGAAACGTAGGCTTTCCTTTCCTAATCTTTCTTCTAAGATAAGTCGTAGGGTCAGTATTGCCTCACGTGCTCCAACATTTCTACGGAATCCAAACTGATCTTCCCCGAGGTCGGCTTCTACCAATTTTTCCATTCGTCTGTAAATAATTCGCGTTAGTATTTTGCAGCTGTGACTTATTAAACTGATAGCTCGGTAATTTTCACATCTGCCAACACCTGCTTTCTTTGGGATTGGAATTATTATATTCTTCTTGAAGTCTGAGGGTATTTCGCCTGTCCCGTACATCTTGCTCACCAGATGGTAGAGTTTTGTCAGGACTGGCTCTCCCAAGGCCGTCAGTAGTTCTAATGGAATGTTGTCTACTCCCGGGGCCTTGTTTCGACTCAGGTCTTTCAGTGCTCGTTCAAACTCTTCACGCAGTATCGTATCTCCCATTTCATCTTCATCTACATCCTCTTCTATTTCCATAATATTGTCCTCACGTACATCGCCCTTGTATAGACCCTCTATATACTCCTTCCACCTTTCTGCTTTCCCCTCTTTGCTTAGAACTTGGTTTCCATCTGAGCTCTTGATATTCATACAGGTGGTTCTCTTTCCTCCAAAGGTCTCTTTAATTTTCCTGTAGGCTGTATCTATCTTACCCCTAGTGAGATAAGCCTCTACATCCTTACATTAGTCCTCTAGCCATGCCTGCTTAGCCATTTTGCACTTCCTGTCAATCTCATTTGTATTCCTTTCTCCTTGCTTCATTTTCTCCTTTCATCGATTAAATTCAATATTTCTTCCGTTACCCAAGGATTTCTACTGGCCCTCGTCTTTTTACCTACTTGACCCTCTGCTGCCTTCACTACTTCATCCCTCAAAGCTACCCATTCTTCTTCTACTGTATTTCTTTCCCCCATTCCTCTCAATTGGTCCCTTATGCTGTCCCTGAAACTCTGTACAACGTCTGGTTTACTCAGTTTATCCAGGTCCCATATCCTTAAATTCCCACCTTTTTGCAATTTCTTCAGTTCATAACCGATAGATTGTGGTCAGAGTCCACATCTGCCCCTGGAAATGTCTTAGAATTTAAAACCTGGTTCCTAAATCTCTGTCTTACCATTATATAATCTACCTGATACCTTTTAGTATCTCCAGGATTCTTCCATGTATACAACCTTCTTTTATGATTCTTGAACCAAGTGTTAGCTATGATTAAGTTATGCTCTGTGCAAAATTCTACCAGGCGGCTTCCTCTAACATTTCTTAGCCCCAATCCATATTCACCTACTATGTTTCCTTCTGTCCCTTTTCCTACTGTCGAACTCCACACACCCATGACTATTAAATTTTCGTCTCCCTTCACTACCTGAATAATTTCTTTTATCTCATCATACATTTCTTCAGTTTCTTCGTCATCTGCAGAGCTAGTTGGCATATAAACTTGTACTACTGTAGTGGGCATGGGCTTCGTGTGTATCTTGGCCACTATAATACGTTCACTATGCTGTTTGTAGTAGCTTACCCGCACTCCTATTTATTTATTCATTATTAAACCTACTACTGCATTACCCCTATTTGATTTTGCATTTATAACCCTGTATTCTCCTGACCAGAAGTCTTGTTCCTGCTGCCACCGAACTTCACTAATTCCCACTATATCTAATTTTAACCTATCCATTTCCCTTTTTAAATTTTCTAACCTACCTGCCCGATTAAGGGATCTGACATTCTACGCTCCGATTCGTAGAATGCCAGTTTTCTTTCTCCTGATAACGACGTCCTCTTGAGTAGTCCCCGCCCGGAGATGCGAATGGGGGACTATTTTACCTCCGGAATATTTTACCCAAGAGGACGCCATCATCATTTAACCATACAGTAAATCTGCATGCCCTCGGGAAAAATTACGGCTGTAGTTTCCCCTTGCTTTCAGCCGTTCGCAGTACCACAACAGCAAGGCCGTTTTGGTTAGTGTTACAAGGCCAGATCAGTCAATCATCCAGACTGTTGCCCCTGCAACTACTGAAAAGGCTGCTGCCCCTCTTCAGGAACCACACGTTTGTCTGGCCTCACAAACCGATACCCTTTCGTTGTGGTTGCACCTACGGTACGGCTATCTGTATCGTTGAGGCACGCAAGCCTCCCCACCAACGGCAAGGTCCATGGCTCATGAGGGGAGGGATAACCTGGTATAATCACAAAAAAACTTATGGAGATATGTGACAATTGAGGGGAATAGCATTAAATACTTAAAATAGCGAAAACCTAGTAAAACTATGGAGATTGACTTAGAAAATACAAAATTAGAAACAAATTCCATGAGCACTGTCCTAAATTAATAAAACTGCGTGTTCTGGAGGAAGAGAGTAGACTGCTGTTACATACGCATAACTTAATAATGGAGAGAGGAGGCATTTAAGAGGCGTAGTGTCAAGGTGAAATGGAAATATTCTCCTGCACATGAGCAATACAACCTAACGTCAAGCCAGATTTCTGTGCGCAAAAGGAAGGTTACCACGGGTGGTGGTAAACTACGCTAAGACTGTTATGGTGTTTATTTCTTCATGTGCATTTCCGACTGTGGACGATCATTTTATAGGGCTGTTGTGAGCGTATCATAACTAAGGTGTGCACATGTACCATCAGTGTACTCTCCTCCTCCAGAACAAGCAGTTTTATTGATTTTGCTCAGTGCTGTTTTCACCGTATCTGTCTCCAATTTTAAGTATTATTAGTCAGTTTTCATAATTTTACACGGGTTTCCTCAATTTTACATATTTAATGTTATTTTATAAATTTTTACGTGTCTCACATGTTTTCCGTGAGTATACCAGATTTTCTTCTAATTTTGAAGTTTTTATGTCATTTTTCATATATTTCCACAGTTTTCCATTTGTATGTAGTCATATGTCTGACATGCCCCTGTGCTGTTTTTCTATGAGAATCTATGAGCATCTTTTACACCAACCTACTTGGTACAAACTGCAGTACCTGTAAGTTTTGTGGAGACGTACCACATTGCCATACGAAATCCTCGTCCTCCTTCCAGCCCTGTATGATGTGCAGTCTTCCTAATTTTTCCAACAAGAAAAACAACCATAGCTGCTCATACACTACTGGCCATTAAAATTGCTACACCACGAATATGATTTGCTACAGGCGTGAGATTTAATCGACAGGACGAAGATGCTGTGATATGCAAATCATTAGCTTTACAGAGCACTCACACAGGGTTGACGCCGGTGGCGACACCTACAACGTGCTGACATGAGGAAAGTTTCCAACTGATTTCTCATACACAAACAGCAGTTGACCGGAGTTGCCTGGTGAAACGTTATTGTGATGCCCCGTGTAAGGAGGAGCAATGCGTACCTTCACGTTTCCCACTTCGATAAAGGTCGGATTGTAGCCTATCACTATTGCGGTTTATCGTATCGCGACATTGTTGCTCGCGTTGATCGAGAGCCAATGAGTGTTAGCAGAATATGGAATCGGTGGGTAATACGGAACGCCGTGCGGGATCCCAACGGCCTCGTATCACTAACAGTCGAGATGACAGGCATCTTATCCACATGGCTGTAACGGATCGTGCAGCCACGTCTCGATCCCTGAGTCAACAGATGGGGACGTTTTCAAGACGACAAGCGTCTGCACAAACAGTTCGACGACGTTTGCAGCAGCATGGACTAGCAGCTCGGAGACCATGGCTGCGATTACCCTTGACGCTGCATCAGATACAGGAGCGCCTGCGATGGTGTACTCAACGACGAACCTGGGATCACTAATGGCAAAACGTCATTTTTTTCGGATGAATCCAGCTTCTGTTTACAGCATCATGATGGTCACATCCGTGTTTGGCGACATCGCGGTGAACGCACATTGGAAGCGTGTATTCGTCATCGCCATACTGGCGTATCACCCGTCGTGATGGTATGGGGTGCCATTGGTTACACGTCTCGGTCACCTCTTGCTCGCATTGACGGCGCTTTGAACAGTGGACGTGTGTTGCGACCCGTTGCTCTACCCTTCATTCGACCCCTGCGAAACCCTACATTTCAGCAGGATAATGCACGACCGCATGTTGCAGGTCCTGTACGGGCATTTCTGGATACAGAAAATGTTCGACTGCTGCCCTGGCCAGCACATTTTCCAGAACTGTCACCTACTGAAAACGTCTGGTCAATGGTGGCCGAGCAACTGGCTCGTCACAATACGCCAGTCACTACTCTAGAAGAACTGTGGTATCGTGTTGAAGCTGCATGGGCAACTGTACCTGTACATGCCATACAAGCTCTGTTTGACTCAATGCCCAGGCGTATCAAGGCCGTTATGACGACCAGAGGTGGTTGATCTGGGCACTGATTTTCAGGATCTGTGCACCCAAATTGCGTGAAAATGTAATCACATGTCAGTTCTAGTATAATATATTTGTTCAATGAATACCCGTTTATCATCTGCATTTCTTCTTGGTTTAGCAATTTTAATGGCCAGTAGTGTACTATCTTTTCTACTACCTCACGTTTGAGGGAAATTCTTCGTTTGACGTTGGCCTCACACGTTGTATGTGGTTGGCACAGCTAAGTCATGTCTCCATTTCCAAAGAGTATTCAAAACGCGCTCCTTTCGCATTAAGTCAGCTCGCCCTGTTTCTCCATAGGATCCAGAAGGTCTTAGATATAGCGCTGTCCAACTTCCATTCAGGTGCAGACTTAAATTGGGACGATCATATGGACGAAGCTGTAGGAAGGACGCGGCAGAATCAGATGAACAATTTCAAGATGCAGCAGGACTGTCTAAAAAACAGCGCTAGAGATTTTGCTATATGGAACCTTTAGGAGATAGGTTCGAAAAAGGTGACTCGTTTCGAGATCTGAGAGTGGCACAAATATGATTCACCAGGGGCTGTAATTATTAAAAGACGTCTCTACAGGATTCAATGCAAGTATGTGGCTGAATGGATAGACTTAATTCCAAATGGCAGACAGCATTTATACCAGAAAGCGTAATGCTGTCAGTGACATTCGTGTGTGCCTGTAGAGCCAAGACCGTTTTTTATGCAGGTTGGTGGTAACATAGTCATTATGTCATGATGTCGGTTCTCAATATTGTTCCTCCAAACGAACATCTCAAATTCCCTCCATGGATTCCCATTTGACGTACATAGTGAGTGTAATCTGACTTCTGAAAACAAAATTACTCACCATGCAAAGTGACTTCAATGATCGATTTAATTAATTAGCCTATCAATTTCATATCAATGACGTGGTACCTAGTGGGTGGAAGATATGGCTGGCGCACCACAGTATGACTCTTGACTGTTTTTTTTTTTTTTCGGTGGTATCTTTCAACGAAATTTCAATCTTCTACTACACAGGACTAGACTAGCTCTCACGATTTTCTTCATAAACGCGAGTATGATACATCATCGCATTGGTAAAATAGGACTCCCATAGTGTATGAAACATCTACGTCCTCTTGTAGTATAGCTTGTCGTTGTCGAACTAAAATGATTATTTATTTGGTTCAAAGGGCTCTGAGCACTATGGGACTTAACATCTGTGGTCATCAGCCCCCTAGAACTTAGAACTACTTAAACCTAACTAACCTAAGGACATCACACACATCCATGCCCGAGGCAGGATTCGAACCTGCGACCGTAGCAGCCGGGCGGTTCCGGACTGAGCGCCTGAACCGCTAGACCACCGCGGCCGGCAATTATTTATTTCTGATGTGTGACTCAAAGCTGTGAAGGAGTGTATTTTCTAACGTTATTTTACGTGTTTGAAATGTTAGTAATACACACGTGCATGACAGTTTGTTCACAGACACTTATTTGAATGCGAGAGACGCTCCTAGGTCGTGTAATTGATCCATACAGCTGAAAGAAACTACTTATCATAAATGTTTCCTCTTCGGAGTTAAAAATCTCGCTTTTTCTTTACTTTGACAACATTTTCGAAATAACGAGGATATTCTGTGGTGATCGGTAATCTATGCATAAAAATTGTGGAAAATTTGTTCCCGATTATACGCAGGATGGGCATCTCACTGGTGATCATCTGCAATTGACGGCAGAGCACTTTGTCAGATGTCACAATGTATTGAGATGAAAATTATATCCTGCAATTGAATATAAAAACTATACCAATTTTGTTTCATAAAACTAAAATAAAATAGACTGTGCCTATTTTCTTCGAAAGAGGACATACATTATCATCACAATTGTGTTTTCCTTTTTTAATGGATGCTTGATTGTAGGACATGCATTGATGTCAAATACAAATGTTACAGTGCTCAGAACGGCATGGCGTCCGAGCCGGCCGTTGTGACCGAGCGGTTCTAGGCGCTTCAGCCTGGACCCTCGCGACCGCTACGGTCGCAGGTTCGAATCCTGCTTCGGGCATGGATGTGCGTGATGTACTTAGGTTAGTTAGGTTTCAGTAGTTCTAAGTTCTAGGGGACTGATGACCTCAGATGTTAAGTCCCATAGTACTCAGAGCCATTTGGATAATTTTGTGGTCGCCGAGTTGCCTAGGATGTCGCCTCTGTCCGTTTAGACAAACAACCCATGATCAGGATAGCCTCATTTATCACGGTTTTTCTCTGAGTGAAGCCGGTATCGTGCTCTATGGTGCTTTTGTCGGCATTGATAATACTGACTGGCCACAGCGATGCATTTAACTCAAGACACCACGGTGTGAGGCTGCTCTGGGGTCTGTGGTTGCTTCAGGCGGAAGGCTTCCTCTTTTCCAAGCAGTCGACATTTGAAAAAGCCAACTGGAATATTCTCTGGAATTTCATTGTTGTTCGAGAGGGTCCAGTCTTCGCGAGAAATACGTTTCACAGATTGCAAGAAAGAGTTGCATTTGTTGACATTAAATAAAAGTGCTGTCCATCACAGAACGATGGGCCTATTGGAGGTGTTGAGGTCGTGCCTAATCGGTGTGAGGTTGCCGCTGTAGGTGCGTTCCCTGACCATAGGTGCAGCGTCTGTGGCTAGGGCGGTATCGCTGTATTTTAGAGGAACAAATTGCCCGTGGGATGTCCATCCTTTTATCTCGTATGGTTTTGTTGACCTTAGATGCTTTTGTGTTTGTAAATGACTGTTGCCTCCAGGTCGTCAGTGGTCGCGGTGAACTTGTGCGACATCTGAAAGGCGGTGGGCCACAGAAAAACTGTGAGACGCTCGCCCAAAAGCAGCTGGCTATTTGCAAAGGCGATCTGGAGCGTTCTGTGGAATTTCGTTGTTGTTTCAGAAGGGTGTAATTTTTCCAAGAAATACATTTGACAGATTGCATGACAGTATGTTGATGCCACCAAAAGGATCTCTTTGTGCACCACCAGCAGTAAGATATAACGTGCCTCTGTCCATAAAGATGGTGAGGAGAGGGACGGACGGAGGCGTGAGAGGTGGAAGGGGTTTAACACTGCTTCCCAGTTGGTTAGTTCATTGGCGACCATTGAGGACAACGCAGGTTCCGCTACTGTCCTCTCTGCAGCCATTTGGGACGACGATTTTCCCAAGTATATGTGTTGAATTATGACCCGTTAATTACTCGTGCTGGTTTTTTCACTTCAATTTCGAAGTGTAATTAGAATAGTGATGCATTTTTTTCATCAGTTGTGGTAGCGTGTATTAGCTTCAACTTCCGGGGCTGCAGTGTGATTGTAGAGCATGTGTCTGTAGGGAAATCTGATGTCAAAGAATACAAGATATCTTTCCTCAGCTTTATCTTTGCAGTTAATGCGCTTATTAAACTCCTCTATGATCAACATCAGCATCTCGTCAGTTGAATATATTTCCTGCTAAAATGAATAAAGATAGTACCTTACACTGCAGCCTTTTTCCCACCAGCTTGTAGGTGAAGGGTAGAATTTGAGTGTGTGTGTGTGTCACTAGTTTCTACTGGTACTGTGAATTTTTTTCAGTATTGTACCACCAGTAATGTGGCGTCGTCATTTTTTGAGCTGTATTGAGATTTTTAAACATTCCTTGTGTAGCGCTATGCATATAGTTGTGTAATTAGGTCTAAATTTTGTGATTAATTATGTAATTGGGACCGATCTTCACGTCAGTTTCCCAACCAAAATAAATTAAGTACGCTGACCTAACCTTTCTCTCCTGCATCTGGAGACTTTTCATGGGTTGTGAGGTGCACTTGTGCTTTCCATCTAGAAGGACCAGGGTTGGAGTCACGGATAGGGCACTGCCATTTTTAAATCTTGCCAATCCCAAACGCCTCTGTTGTTATAATTGCGTTAGGGGGAAGCACTTGGGCTTTCCATCCAGGAGGACCATGTTCTGGAAAGGGCACCGTCATTTTTAATTTCCCGCAATTCCCAGGTGGGGTGGAGTTGGACGTCAGCCCAGCCCCGAAAAGACAAAGAAATTCCTACAAAAATTCGAAATTCCCATCACTAGGGTAGCTGAGGGAAGGCGACGGGGAGGGACAGGGGGAGGAGGGAATTGAGACCCACATACAGGCTGTAAAAGACACATGACACCATCCAGGGGTGAGGGTGGGCATAGTTGGGGAAATTAATTCATTACTTTAATTAATTTGTATATCAATTTGATATCAAAATTGCGCTGATGCCGCCAGTACCCTACTACTCACATGTTAGTTCAGTTAGTATTACACCTGTGCTACCAGCTGTTCCCAGGAACCCGTTCGTTAAATAGTACTTTGGTACCATTACTGATCTCTGTAACCAATTTATGAAAACCTAGCAAATTGATCACATATAAAGAATCCCATTGTCACTTAGGGTCATGAATGTTCATACAGAAGAACTCATTGTTCTTGTAGCACACAGCACACCAATACGTCGTGAAAGTCAAACTCAAGATGATTTCTTTATTATACAGTGTCTGGTAAGTCATCACTGGCTTTTGAAGTAATCCTTTCGGAGACACACTTTAATATACAGGGCTATTACAAATGATTGAAGCGATTTCGTAAATTCACTGTAGCTCCATTCATTGACATATGGTCACGACACACTACAGATACGTAGAAAAACTCATAAAGTTTTGTTCGGCTGAAGCCACACTTCAGGTTTCTGCCGCCAGAACGCTCGAGAGCGCAGTGAGACAAAATGGCGACAGGAGCCGAGAAAGTGTATGTCGTGCTTGAAATGCACTCACATCAGTCAGTCATAACAGTGCAACGACACTTCAGGACGAAGTTCAACAAAGATCCACCAACTGCTAACTCCATTCGGCGATGGTATGCGCAGTTTAAAGCTTCTGGATGCCTCTGTAAGGGGAAATCAACAGGTCGGCCTGCAGTGAGCGAAGAAACGGTTGAACGCGTGCGGGCAAGTTTCACGCGTAGCCCGCGGAATTCGACGAATAAAGCAAGCAGGGAGCTAAACGTACCACAGCCGACAGTTAGGAAAATCTTACGGAAAAGGCTAAAGCAGAAGCCTTACCGTTTACAATTGCTACAAGCCCTGACACCCGATGACAAAGTCAAACGCTTTGAATTTTCGGCGCGGTTGCAACAGCTCGTGGAAGAGGATGCGTTCAGTGCGAAACTTGTTTTGAGTGATGAAGCAACATTTTTTCTTAATGGTGAAGTGAACAGACACAATGTGCGAATCTGAGCGGTAGAGTATCCTCACGCATTCGTTCAGCAAATTCGCAATTCACCAAAAGTTAACATGTTTTGTGCAATCTCACGGTTTAAAGTTTACGGCCCCTTTTTCTTCTGCGAAGAAAACGTTACAGGACACGTGTATCTGGACACGCTAGAAAATTGGCTCATGCCACAACTGGAGACCGACAGCGCCGACATCATCTTTCAACAGGATGGTGCTCCACCGCACTTCCATCATGATGTTTGGCATTTCTTAAACAGGAGATTGGAAAACCGATGGATCGGTCGTGGTGAAGATCATGATCAGCAATTCATGTCGTGGCCTCCACACTCTCCCGACTTAACCCCATGCGATTTCTTTCTGTGGGGTTATGTGAAAGATTCTGTGTTTGAACCTCCTGTACCAAGAAACGTGCCAGAACTGCGAGCTCGCATCAACGATGCTTTCGAACTCATTGATGGGGACATGCTGCGCCGAGTGTGGGAGGAACTTGATTATCGGCTTGATGTCTGCCGAATCACTAAAGGGGCACATATCGAACATTTGTGAATGCCTAAAAAAACTTTTTGAGTTTTTGTATGTGTGTGCAAAGCATTGTGAAAATATCTCAAATAATAAAGTTGTTGTAGAGCTATGAAATCGTTGTACATTGCTCTGCAAACGTTAAAGACTTGACAGACAAAGTGATATAACATATTAACTATTTACTGGAAATGAATGAAAGTGCGGTTGCATGTTACACAGATCTTCCAGTTATGCACGGAAAACTGGACGTCAAGCTACGTAGCTATAGCGCCAAATGGGATTGTCCCCTCACACGAGGCAACTGAAGCAACGGGAAAAGACAATGTGTGTCAGTCAATGAGCAGTTACTCTGTGGTGGTCTTCGCTGCAGTGCGGTCCGGAAACAATGCTGGGAAGAATGGTTCAAATGGCTCTGAGCGCTATGGGACTCAACTGCTGAGGTCATTAGTCCCGTAGAACTTAGAACTAGTTAAACCTAACTAACCTAAGGACATCACAAACATCCATGCCCGAGGCAGGATTCGAACCTGCGACCGTAGCGGTCTCGCGGTTCCAGACTGCAGCGCCTTTAACCGCACGGCCACTTCGGCCGGCGCTGGGAAGAATCATTGTGGAACTAGAAGAAGGACCAAGTGTGAAGAGTGCATCCACAGTACTGTTTTATGGAACCGCGCTGCTGCTACTGACGCAGGTTCGAATCCTGTCTCAGGCTTGGATGTGTGTGATGTCCTTAGGTTAGTTAGGTTTAAGTAGTTCTAAGTTCTAGGGGACTGATGACCTCAGATGTTAAGTCCCATAGTGGTTAGAGCCATTTGAACCATTTGAACTGTTTCACGTGTGTAGGCAGCGACTGTAGACAAGGGCGTTGCTGCCCAAGGAGAGGATGTGACCGACCACTGTCTAATACAGTAACATATGACCGTTACGGTGTGCAATAAGCATGGATCATAACCGAGAGGTTAGTTCATGTCCAAATTCCTGCAGCAGCAACGCTGTACAATTACGGAGGGCTATTCAGGCAGCATGGCTCAGTATTTCCCTTTTGGACTTCCAACGACCTGTTGAGTCCATGCCACGTTGAGTTGGTGCACTGCACAAGGCAAGTGAAGGTGCGTCACAATATTGGGAGGAATCGCATGATTTTCGTCACCTAAGCGTATTAATCACAAAACCACCGTTTGTCATCGTTCTCCGTCACCACATTGAAATTTTATTTGTGTGCGTTGTATTTTCTCAGTAAACGTACACAAATCACAACAATACATGTAAATAAACCTACAAAAAGCTGAGTCGACTTGTTGCTAAAGCTGAAATTAAATTAGACTGATGATGCCTTAACTCAAAAAAGAGAAATGTATTATGTTAACAACCAGACACCGTGTTGTTGAACTAACAGTCGTATAACGACAACAAAACCCAAAAGAAAAGCTACACTATGTGATCAATAGTATCCGGACACCTGGTGTCCTCCATCGGTAATTCTGGAATTCAGTACGGTGTTGATCCACCCTTAGCCTTGATGACGGCTTCCACTCTCGCAGACATAAGTTCAGTCAGGTGCTGCAAGCTTTCTTGCGGAATGGCAGCCCATTGTTCGTGGAGTGCTGCACTGAGGAGAGGTATCGATGTCGGTCGGTGAAGTCTGGCACGAGGTCGGCGTTCCAAATCATCCCAGAATTGTTCCATAGGATTCAGGTCAGGACTCTGTGAAGGCCAGTCCATTACAGGGATGTTATTGTCGTGTACGCACTCCGCCATAGCCGTGCATTATGAACAGGAGTTCGATCCTTTTGAAAAATGCAGTCGCCATCCCCGAATTGCTCTTCAACAGTGGGATGCAAGAAGGTGCTTAAAACATAAATGTAGGTCTGTCTCACGCAAAACAACGAGGGGTGCAAGCCTCCTCCATGAAAATCACGACCACACCATAACACTACCGCCTCCAAATTTTACTGTTGGCATTACACAAGCTCGCAGATGACATTCGCCGGGGATTCGCCAAACCCACACCCTGCCATCGGACCACCACATTGTGTACCGTGGTTCGTCACAACGTTTTTCCACTGTTCAATTGTCCAATGTTTAAACTCCTCAAACCAAGCGAGGCGTCGTTTGGCGTTTACCGGCGTGATATGTGGCTTATGAGCAGCCGCACCACCATGAAATCCAAATTTTCTCACCTCCCACCTGTCATAGTACCTGAAGTGGATTCTGATGCAGTTTGGAATTCCTGTGTGATGTTCTGAATAGATGTTTGCCTATTACCCGTTAATACCCTCTTCAATTGTCGGTCTCTGTCAGTCAATTGACTTGGTCGGCCTGTACGCTTTTGTGCTGTAGTTGTCCCTTCACGTCTCTACATCGAAAACAGTGGATCTAGGGATGTTACTCTGCCATTTGATCACACGTTTCCATAATGATATGTTTATCAGTCTTGGGTACATCAGAAAACCCTATAGATAAAAAAATAACTTATTTTTATTTTCCATTTGTACGTCGACTCATAAATAGCACTGAACGTGACAGTCAAGCAATGGATTTTACGTAAGTGTCTGTCCAATGACTGCACGATATTGAATACTGGTTTTTAACAATGGCGTATTGTACTTCTGGAATAAGTTCGCTCCTGATCTGACCTGCTAAATCCTTAATATGTCGTGCTACAGTCTTTTGACAAGGCGGAACATCTTGGGCGATGATCTGTCCAAAATCCCCCCCCCCCCCCCCTTCCGTACGCCGTATGTATGAAATCTTGAGGTAAGCTTAGGAATCGCTCACTACTTACAGGATTAAAAGGTCGAAGATCTGTTGCTCACATCAAATCACAGAATGTGCCTAATGGATATTTTATCAGCCCTGGCAGCTGCAACGCTTGCCAAGTGTCAACTGTCCTTACGTTTATGTGTATCCATTTCAGTTGTTTTTCCCGTATAAACAAGCAATGCTCCACATTTTTCATTTTGGCTCTGAACATAACCAACTGGAAGGTGTATATCTTTTTCAGCAACACCTGGCACAGTCGTAATAAACACAGTGATGTGTGTTTCATGTAAACAATTTTGGCAGTAGTTAACAGACAAAGTAAACGTATTAATTTATTAAAAACTGCTACATCAACGAACTGATAGCACTAATCAAATACTATCACGTATCGAATGCGAAAGCTCTGTTCTATAGAAAATGGTTCAAATGGCTGAGCAGAATAGGACTCAACTTCTGAAGTCATCAGCCCCCCAAAACTTAGAACTACTTAAACCTAACTAACCTAAGGACATCACACACATCCATGCCCGGCCGGGCGTAGTGGCCGTGCGGTTAAAGGCGCTGCGGTCTGGAACCGCAAGACGGCTACGGCCGCAGGTTAGAATCCTGCCTCGGGCATGGATGTTTGTGATGTCCTTAGGTTAGTTAGGTTTAACTAGTTCTAAGTTCTAGGGGACTAATGACCTCAGCAGTTGAGTCCCATAGTGCTCAGAGCCATTTGAACCATTTTTGAACATCCATGCCCGAGTCAGGATTCGAACCTGCGACCGTAGAGGTCACGCGGTTCCAGACTGTAGCGCCTAGAACCACTCGATTACATCGGCCGGCTTTTCTATAGATATTCAGTAATCATATATGGGCGTAGATGAAGATGAGATGGGAGATGCGATACTGGGAGAAGAATTTAACAAGGCTCTGAAAGACCTATGTCGAAACAAAGTCACGAGAGTAGACGATATACCGTCAGTAGTAGTGATAGCCTTGGGAGAACCAGGTATGACTAAACTCTTCCGTCTAGTGGAAAGGTGTGTGAGATACGTGAAACACCCTGAGACTTCAAGAAAAATGTAGTAATTCCAATTCCAAAGTAATCAGTTGCTGACAGGTATGAAAATTACCAAACAATCAGTTTCATAATTTATGCCTGCATAAATAAAGCAGCTGCTGACACGTATGAAAATTACCGAACTATCTGTTTAGTAAGTCATGACTGCAAAATACTAAGATCTTCTGGTGATCGGTTTGGATTACATAGATGTGTAGGAACAAGCGAGGGAATACTGACGCTACAGCTTCTCTTAGAAAATGGGTTAAGGAAAGAAAAATCTACATTTATAGCATTTGTGGACTTACAGAAAGCTTTTGACAATGTTGACCGGAATACTCTCTTTCAAATTCTGAAGATAGCAGGGGTAAAATAAATGTAGCGAAGTACCATTTACAGCTTGTACAGAAACCAGACGGCAGTTATAAGAATCGAGAGGCATGAAAGGGAGGCAGGGGTTGAAAAGGGAGTGAGACAGTGTTTCGCCTATCCCTTGTGTTATTCAATGCTTGCTTTGCACAAGCGCTAAAGGAAGCCAAAGAAAAATTTGGAATTAAAGTTCAGAGGTTTGTCGATGTCATCGTAATTGTAACAGCGACAGCAAAGGACTTGGAAGAGCAGTTGAACGGAATGGATACTGTCTTGAAAGGAGGATGTAAGATGAACATAAAAAAAAGCAAAATAAGGACAATGGAATATAGTCGAATTAAATCAGGTGATGCTAAGGTAATCAGATTAGGAAACGAGACATTTAAAGTAGTAGATGAGTTCTGCTATTTTGACAGCAAAATAACTGACGATGGACGAAGTAGAGAGGATATAAAATGTAGACTGGCAATGGCAAGGAAAGCGTTTATGAAGAAGAGAGTATTGTTAACATCAAATATAGATTTAGGTGTCAGGCAGTCTTTTCTTAAAATATTTGTCTGGAGTGCAGCGATGCGTGGAATTGAAACATGGTCGATGAAAAGTTTAGGTAAAAAGAGAGTAGAAGGTTTCAAAATGTGGTGTTACGGAAGAATTCTGAAGATTAGACGCGTGGGTCACGAAACTAATGAAGTACTGAATATAATTGGGAAGACAAGAAATTTTTGAGTTAACTTGACCAAAAGAAGGGATCGTAAATAGGACGTATTCTGATACATCAAGGGATCACCAGTTTAGCATTGGAGGAAGTGTGGGAGGTGAAAATCGCAGAAGGAGACGCAGAGATGAACACAGTAATCAGAATCAGGAAGTTGTAGGTTGCAGTAGTAAATCGGAAATAAAGAGGCTCGCACGAGATAGGGTAGCATGGATGGCTGCACCAAAACAGTCTTCGAACTGAAGATTACAATATCACACAAGGGCTTACCTTGAATTTCTCCGAACCTGAACTAGCACTTCTTACTCTCACTTTATTTAGCAGAACGTGTGAGATATCAGCAAGTTTGTTCATCACAGCATCTCTTGTGATGGCAGTCATTGCACAAGGATCGTTACTGGCCCCGGTTGCACTACCATTCGTGTTCAGTTCATTACTATGACAATTTTCAGCCTGCCGCTACCTTACGATAATACGATACTCTCGCCCAGTTCGTGGCCTCGTATGTCTCGGTTCGACACGTGTAGGGTTCGACAGTTCTCGTCACAGCTCCGCTACGTCAACCGCCCCGCCCCACAACCAAGTGCCGGCGATAGAGGGTCGCGTCCTCAGTGAGAAGCGAACGAGACTAAGCGGCGTGCTGCCCTTGCCACACTCACAGCTCTACTTCCGCCCTTGCCACACTCACAGCTTTACTTCCGCCGCAATACCTTATCTCCTACTTCCTAAACTTCACAGAAGTTCTCCAGGATACCATGCGGCTTTAGCACTGTTAAAAGAAGCACTCCACTATCAACAAACTGGCTCACGTAATGTTATGCACAGTATTTCGCGCAGCGCCCTGGCCTGAAACGCTGAAAACACGACGGAAACCGCGCGGCGGATTAATGGCAGTGGCTGGTGCACCGGCCAGAATGAAAGTTGTTTTTCCACACTTTGCCATTCTCGTTTAGCCAAATGCTGGAAGGAAATGTACTGGTACCGGACCGAGACTCGAACACGAGACCTTTGCCATTCGTGTGTAGGTGCACTACCCACTGATGTAGCTCAGTTTCTTTTTCGAGGGATCTTATGCATTTTATGGATAAAACAAGGCCTAACTCAAATCAGAATTTTGTGTCGTTTTTATAGTAGTTGCGCGCAGTGTGGCGTGCAGCTGGGGGGGTTTACAAGTGAATTCAAAATCATTGACTTTAAGTTAGAGAATTCTAGTTGTATCAGGTTCTAAACTTATGAAGCTTCAGACGATACTCCCTGGCTATTACTATTACTCTTAATTACAGCAGTTAACAAAAAATGGTTCAAATGGCTCTGAGCACTATGGGACTTAACTTCTAAGATCATCAGTCCCCTAGAACTTAGAACTACGTAAACATAACTAACCTAAGGACATCACACACGTCCATGCCCGAGGCAGGATGCGAACCTGCAACCGTAGTGGTCGCGCGGTTCCAAACTGTAGCGCCTAGAACCGCCCAGCCACTAAGCCGGCAGCAATTAACAAAATTCACATTTCAACAGGAACATATATGCACATATACTGTACATAATTCACACGAGGCCTACAACCATAGCACAAATACAGCGTCGACTAGCACGTTATTACTATGATTCCCCCCCACACCAAACTTTCCACCGGTCTCACACGAATTGATAAGTTTTTCTTACCGCTGGTTCGAAGTTCGGCGCTTCATTTTAAACTGTTTCGTAAAATAAAATAAATTTCAATGGCGAACTACGACATTCTCGAATGCTTGAAGTTGTCTATGAAATATATTACACTGGGATGGTCAAGTCATGGGATAGCGATAAGCACGTGTACAGGCGGCAGTAGTACCGCGCACACGAGGTGTAAAAGGCAGTGCATTGACAGAGCTGTCTCCTCTACCATCTCATCAAGTTCCCACCCTTCCTCACCCACATCGAACACCTACGCGTCTCCTGTGCTGTCGCAAACTAGTTTCTAATAACTTCATTGTCTCCACTCTGATCACCAAACCTCGTATGCTACCGCATCTTCACAAACACATCATTCTGTTCCTACACCTACACCGCAACTTCAGCCTACTCCCTCTCCCTGACAATGACATCTGCCCCGATATTTATCCCTCGTAACAACTCTAATTCTTCCGCATCTCTCCCATTCCACCACAGTTCTACTCTCTCCTTTGCACTACATCCATCCCAATCCCTTTCCTCTTGCAACCACGGCCCTACGGACACACTACTCCTATCGACTGCACTTCCCACTATCCACCTCAACTACTACCTATCATCGCCATAACTTTCCTATCTAACGGACCTCTATCTTCCTACCCACACCCCTCAACCATGTGCAATATACTGTCTGCACCAGTAATACCTCCCAACCTTTCATAATTCTTGTGATATGCAGTGCTCCAGAGCTTTCTCTCGAAGAATTTCACCTTCCTGCAACGTGTTTTAAAATGTATATACACTCCTGGAAATGGAAAAAAGAACACATTGACACCGGTGTGTCAGACCCACCATACTTGCTCCGGACACTGCGAGAGGGCTGTACAAGCAATGATCACACGCACGGCACAGCGGACACACCAGGAACCGCGGTGTTGGCCGTCGAATGGCGCTAGCTGCGCAGCATTTGTGCACCGCCGCCGTCAGTGTCAGCCAGTTTGCCGTGGCATACGGAGCTCCATCGCAGTCTTTAACACTGGTAGCATGCCGCGACAGCGTGGACGTGAACCGTATGTGCAGTTGACGGACTTTGAGCGAGGGCGTATAGTGGGCATGCGGGAGGCCGGGTGGACGTACCGCCGGATTGCTCAACACGTGGGGCGTGAGGTCTCCACAGTACATCGATGTTGTCGCCAGTGGTCGGCGGAAGGTGCACGTGCCCGTTGATCTGGGACCGGACCGCAGCGACGCACGGATGCACGCCAAGACCGTAGGATCCTACGCAGTGCCGTAGGGGACCGCACCGCCACTTCCCAGCAAATTAGGGACACTGTTGCTCCTGGGGTATCGGCGAGGACCATTCGCAACCGTCTCCATGAAGCTGGGCTACGGTCCCGCACACCGTTAGGCCGTCTTCCGCTCACGCCCCAACATCGTGCAGCCCGCCTCCAGTGGTGTCGCGACAGGCGTGAATGGAGGGACGAATGGAGACGTGTCGTCTTCAGCGATGAGAGTCGCTTCTGCCTTGGTGCCAATGATGGTCGTATGCGTGTTTGGCGCCGTGCAGGTGAGCGCCACAATCAGGACTGCATACGACCGAGGCACACAGGGCCAACACCCGGCATCATGGTGTGGGGAGCGATCTCCTACACTGGCCGTACACCACTGGTGATCGTCGAGGGGACACTGAATAGTGCACGGTACATCCAAACCGTCATCGAACCCATCGTTCTACCATTCCTAGACCGGCAAGGGAACTTGCTGTTCCAACAGGACAATGCACGTCCGCATGTATCCCGTGCCACCCAACGTGCTCTAGAAGGTGTAAGTCAACTACCCTGGCCAGCAAGATCTCCGGATCTGTCCCCCATTGAGCATGTTTGGGACTGGATGAAGTGTCGTCTCACGCGGTCTGCACGTCCAGCACGAACGCTGGTCCAACTGAGGCGCCAGGTGGAAATGGCATGGCAAGCCGTTCCACAGGACTACATCCAGCATCTCTACGATCGTCTCCATGGGAGAATAGCAGCCTGCATTGCTGCGAAAGGTGGATATACACTGTACTAGTGCCGACATTGTGCATGCTCTGTTGCCTGTGTCTATGTGCCTGTGGTTCTGTCAGTGTGATCATGTGATGTATCTGACCCCAGGAATGTGTCAATAAAGTTTCCCCTTCCTGGGACAATGAATTCACGGTGTTCTTATTTCAATTTCCAGGAGTGTATTTCCGTTGTTTTTAACTGTCCGGCTTTCATTTTTAATTTAAAACAGAAACCAGGCCTATGATTTGTTTTCTCGTTAATTTTTTAATTCACCTGCTTGAAGAGTGGAGAATTGTACTACTGACATCGGACTCCCTCCAATATGAGTGAGAGGAATGAAATAACAATAACGAAAAAAAAAAGAGAAGAGCTGTTATTTGTACTCAAGTGATTCATGCGAAAAGTGTCCGACGTGATTACGGACGCACGAGAGGAGCCAAGAGATTTTGAACGCGGAATGGTAGCTAGAGCTAGGCGCATGTGACATTACATTTTAGAGATCGTTAGAGAATTCGATATTTCCAGATCCCCAGCCAATAGTGCGCCGAGAACACCAAATTTCAGGCATTAACTCTCACCATGGACAAAGCAGTGGCCGACGGCCTTCGCTTAACGGCCAAGAGTATTGTCATTTGCGTAGGGTTGTCAGTGCTAAAAGACAAGCAACACAGTGTGAAATAACAGCAGAAATCAAGGAACGGCGTACGACGAATGTATCCCTTAGGACAGCGCGGCGAAATTTGGGGTTAGAGGGCTAAGGCAGCAGACGATCGATGGGAGTGCCTTTGTTAACAACACGATATCGCCTGCAGTCCTCTCCAGGGTTCCAGGGTTAGTGACAACATACGTTAGACCGTTTTTTTTTTTTTTTTTTTTTTTTGCTCCTCTACAGGTTTCATGAGGCCTGTAATGAATTGCTCTCTTGTGCCAACTTCTTCATCTCAAAGTAGCACTTCCTAACTACGTCCTTAATTATTTGCTGGATGTATTACAATCTCTTTCTTCCTCTGCAGTTTTTATCTTCCGCAGCTGCCTCTAGTTCCGTAGAAATTATTCCCTGATGTCTTAACAGATGTCCTATCATGCTGTCCCTTCTTCTTGCCATGTTGTCCAAGTATTCCTTTCCTCTCCGATAGTGCGCAAAATCTTCTCATTCCTTACCTTATCATTCGACCTAATTTTAAACATTCGTCTGTAGCATCACAATTTCTTCGACTCTCTTCTGTTTCGGCTTTCCCCCCGTCCATATTTACTACAATGCTGTGCACCAGAAGTACATTCTCAGAAATTTCTTCCTCAAATTAAGACCTGTATTTGATACTAATAGATTTCTCTTGTCCAGGAATGCGTTTTTTGCCAGTACTAGTCTGCTTTTGATGTCCTCTCTGCTCCGTCCGTCATTGGTTATTTTGTTTGCAGCGTAGGTAGCCGAATTCCCTAATTTTATCTATTTCGTGACCTTCAATCGTGATGTTAAATTTTTCACGGATCTCATTTCTACCACTTCTCGTTACTTTCGTCTTTCTTCGATTTACTCTCAACTCGTACACTGTATTCATTAGACTCTTCACTCCAGTCAGAAGACAATGTAACTCTTCGTCACTTTGGCAGAGGACACAATGTCATCAGCGAATCTTATCATTGATATACCTTCACCTCGAATTTTAATTCTACTCTTGAACCTTTCTTTTACGTCCGTTATTCCTTTTTCGTTGTACAGATTGAACAGTAGGGGGCGGAAGTGTAAATTCCTGTCTTACACACTTATTAATCCGAGCACTTCTTTCTTGGTCTTCCACTCTTATTATTCCCTGTCGATTCTTGTATATTACCCGTTTCTCCCTGTAGCTTAGCCATATTCAGCTAAGAATTCCGAATATCTTGCACCATATAACGTTGTCGAACGCTTCTTCCACGTCGACAAATCCTTTGAACATGTCTTGATTTTTCTTTAGTATTGTTATCATTATCAACCGCAACGTCATAATTTCCTCTTTGGTGCCTTTACCTTTCCTAGAGCCACACTGATCGTCATCTAAAATATCCTCAATTGTCTTTTCCATTCTTCTGTACATTATTCTTGTCAGCAGCTTGGACCCTAAACGAATGGAAGAACGTGGTATGGTCGGACGCGTCCCGAATTCAGTTGGTAACAGCTGATAGTAGGATTTGAACGTGGCGCACACCCCACGAAGTTATGGACCTAAGTTGTCCACAAGACACTGTGCAAGCTGGTGGTGGCTCCAAAATGCTGTGAGCTGTGTTTACCTGAAATGGACTGGGCACTCTGATGCAACTGAGCCAATCATTGACTCTAAATTGTTATATGCGTCTACTTGGAGACCATATGCAGCCATGCAGCGATGGAGTTTTTGTGGATGACAGTATGCCAAGTCACAATTGTTCGTGATTGGTTTGAAGAAAATTTTGGACAGTTCGAGCTAACGAGTTGTTCACCCAGATCGTCCGAAATGAATCTCATCGAACATTTATGGGATACAATCAAGAGGCCACTTGGTGCACGAAATACTGCATCGGCAACACTTGGCAATTATGGTCGGCTATAGCGTAGCTCAGTATTTCTGCAAGAGACATTCAACGTCAGTTGAGTGGAACTGCAAACTGAATAAACCTAACATTCGCATAGGCTGTCAGCATTCCATAAAACATAAGAGAAAAATTGAATAAACAACAATAGGATAACGTTCTGCGAATCGGGGCATGGAATGTCAGTAGTTTGAACGTGGTAGTGACGCTAGAAAATCCAGAAAGCGAAGCGCTAAGGCCGTGTCCTGCGTGAGCGACAGAACCGAGCAACAGCTTCAGGCGACAAAACACAACCGCAGGTGTAGTTACGGAAGTGTCCTACGTGAGCGACATCTGTGTCGCTGCCTGTCTCCCGCTGCAACTGGCGACGTTCGAATTCAAATGTGTTTGAATCTTGTCGCTGCAGCACGCACGACAGAGGGCGACAGCCATGTGTCTTCTTGGCAAAGCAGTGGAGCGGACGCGACGGCAGCTATGAATTGCTTAACATCCAGTTTTAAGAAAACTATTTGGTAAAAAAATTTGATTCTTCCGCATCTTATAGCGTCATATCTTTGAACGATAAAGGTCTGAATTTATTTTTGTTATTCGTCGTAGATACTGTGCTGCACGAAATTGAGTACATGGCTGCACGAAATTTTTAAGAATTTGCAGAGGTAAAACCAAATTGCGTAGACTTTCCGTATAGTTGATTTAAGGCCATACATTATTGCGTATGAAATGTAACCAATATATTTAAATTGTATTTAAAGTTGAGACCGGAATGAAATCTCTTTTCATTCTTGAGATATTGGGTGTTATATCACGGACGGGTCGTTCGCGGAGCGTCCAAACCTTTCCGGCTCTTCGGGAATCAAATGGTCGTAAAAATCGCCGTATCTCATAAACGGTTCAAGACATCGAAACGACGATTTTTGGAAATGAAAGCACGCAGAAAGGACTATTTTATTGTATGATTAACACTTGATACGTTTTTGTAACAAGACTCCCTATAAATTACACCACGAGGTTTTGTCCAATTTTTCATAGGCAAACAAAGGGAGAGGAACAGGTAAACGTGGTATCAAAGTGACCAGCATGAGATCTACTTTGGCATGAAAATATTTAACTGCTTGAAAGTAATCAGGTAATTAACGAAAACTTAATGATTAAGCTGAGGAAAAATTGAAATGTTTCGCGAAAAGCTGCTGCCAAGCCATGTAAATTAAATGTCAAAAATTTCATCTGTTCAGGACCTAGTTATTTTGTACATAAAAAGATACATGGGTGCGGTATTTAAATGTCAAAATGGCTTTCTTCGAATCAAGTACTTTAGGAAGGCAAACGAGAAATCAGTAAAATCATGCTTTCTGAATAAAACTTGAGATTAAAAAATGAAAGAAATCAGTCAAATATTTTATGAAATGATTTATGTAGAAGAAATAAGTAAGTCAGTGAAAAGTTCTAAATACCTTTGAATGATGCTCGAAATCATGAACAGAAAATGAGGTGCACGAAAAGTTTCCCTAATATTTTTAATTCATACTTTTAGACAAATCATTACACAAAACGTTTGACTTTCTTTTCGAAAATTTGTATGCTTACTTTTACAGACTAATTAGATTAACTGAAACGCTTGGCCATAACATTGACTGCTGATGGATTACTTTCGCAACATCAAATATCTGTAAAATTTCATGGTTCATTGTAATTTATTAGGAATTAAATATGTGTGATATCCTGGGATAGGTATGAAGATCAAGTTCTTTGGCAAGACCTTAAAAATATACATAGCGATGCAGTGTAAACAGTATGCATAAAACTCAGTATACAGAATTATAACTGAGTCAGTAAAACTGTGAGAGCAGCCCGTAAGCGAACCCACGACCTTTTCGTACTATGTTATCACGAACTGCATACGCTACTCTTGCCCCACAACTAACTATTACTTATGTTATCAATCTGTGTACTTATGTTTGTATTTAGCGTAGTTAGTCATGTAGTAGTCATTCTTCCGCATTTATTGGCTGTTAAAAGTTCTTGATCATGTAAAAAAAGCTTCTTATTTAATTTATTGATGAGATATTGGAATTCTCCTCTGCTCATTCATGTGTATCCAAAATATTTGTCTGGTAATCTTCATAGTTGATGATATTTATGAAATTCTCCATGGAGATTCCTCCCTTTGTAAATTTCATGCACAGCTTTCCTTCTCGCTTTATTTTATTAAGTAAACCTAATTTTGTAGCTTTACTCTCCAGCTACAGTATTCTACAAGTTAGGGACGCCGTTTTATAGAAACAGCTGGTCGGCTCTAAGCAGCTATCTTGTAGCGCGACATGGTCGCTTGTGCGCAGGATACCGAAGCTTTTTGCCAGTTGATGTTGCTTGTCATGATGTGTCGCGTATCCAGAAGTCGCTCGCTATCGGTCGCTTCTGTCGCTCACGTAGGACACGACCTAAGATCCAGACTAAATATAGTGGGCGACAGTGAGGCGAAATGGAAAGAAGACGATGACTTCTGGTGAGATAATGACGGGGTAATATCAGCAGCGGCAACAGTTGGTATGGCGAGAGTAGAATTCGTTATGAGTAGGAAGGTAGGACAGAGAGTAATTTAGTGGGATCAGTTCACTGATACAGCTGTTCTCATCAGAATCGACAGCACACTAACACCGACAAAAAGGAATTCAATTACACATCCGGATGTCGCAAGCAGAAGATGAAGACACAGGGAAAGCACATGAGGATATTTAAAGGTTAACTGAGTAAGTAAGTGGAGATTAAAATCCGTTAGCCATGAGGGAATGGAAGGCAGTTTTAGGGAAATGAGCAGAAGAAAGGATTCCGTAAGATGAGCTTGGTATTAGGAATGAGACACGATAAAGACTAACTGAGTTCTGTAATAAATTTCCGATGGTAACATCGTAAACTCTTTTCAAGAATCACAAGAGGAGGAGGTATACTTGGAAAAGCCCGGGAGATACAGCAAAATTTCGGTTATATTACATCATGGTCAGGCAGAGATTCCGAAATCTGATATTGGATTGTATGGCATACTCACGGGCAGTTATAGACTCAGATCACAATTTCGTAATGATGAAGAGTAGGCCAAAGTTTAAGATACTAGTCAGGAAGAATTAAAGCTCAAAGACTTGGGATACGGAAATACTAAGGAATTAATAGATAAGATTAAAGTTCTCTGAGGCTATACGTAGTTTGATAATGATTAGCTCAGTGAGCAGTTGAGCTGAAGAAGTAGCGACATCTCTAAAAAGGGCAATCACAGAAGCTGGAGAGGAAAACATGGGAACAAGCTTGGTAATTACAAAGAAACCATGGGTAACAGAAGAAATATTTCAGTTTATAGAAGAAAGTAGGAAGTACAAAAATATTCAAGGTAAAGTTGTCAGCAGCAGCTCTGGTGGCGCCGCCGTTCGTTTTGGTGAGGCTTCTTTCAGCGGTGAGCTGAGGCGCTCGCGTGAAGTTGGCCCGCGAAGGGAAACAGAGAAGTTCTGCCCGATGACTATGACTTGTTGTCGGCATCTGTCTATGTTTATCTGTGCAACTGCGCGCAGAGCACGTCAGGACCGTAGGTGGAGCCGTGGGCAAGGCTCATGTCAGAGTCTGCCAGGTGCAAGGTGCAAACTTGATTTTCACTCAGCTATTGAGAGCCTGCGTATCCTCACGCCCGGTATCACCTGCGATTTACGTCACGCCATGGTGTCTTGGTAGAGCCGAGTCATTTGTTAAACGTCGAACGTACTTGGTCATATTGTGTGGAGATGTGACGACACTGAGAAGTACGGTGGCTGCAGACGAGAGGGTCGTTGGTGAAAACTGTTGCCCCAAACTGCTGGACGCATCGTTTGTCAGGGTGCTGTTTACAAAAGCTGAGCATCGCGAGTGTTCGATGCATGAGTTGTTGGCTTGGAAACGAACTTTCTCCGCGTGTTGTTGTCCTAAGGATTCACCTTGAATCGAATTTTACATTTATTGTGGTTTTAATTATCAGTTTCTTACGGCCATTTTGCTCTCTGCTTAACTTTTAAGTTGTTGAAGACTAATCTTACCACGAACTAGTACTCAGATTTCTTTTTTACCTCGTTGTGAACTGTTGTGCACTGTTACAGCTTCATGATTGTTGGTCATTCTTACTTAAGCTGTTTGCCATAAATCATTTGCCTGCTGTGATGCAGCAGTAGACTTATTGAGTTTTCTGTAAAGTTAGCTTCGTTAAATTCATGAAGTTGATGTTTTTCAGTACGTCAGCGTTATTTAAATGTTCTTAAAGAGTTGATTACCTACAGATGAGATCACAGATATTAAATTTTACTAGTTGCTTTGTTTTTAAGGTTCCTTGTTTTAAGTATGTTTTTATCTAGAGCTAATCTTAAAGGTTTCATTATTTAAGATCTTGTTGGTCAGTTGTTAAAATAATCCTTAGATTTTCACGGTCTAGGTTATTTCTGGCCGATTCTGGCTTGCCTTTAGATTTTATGTTTTGCGTCTTTTACGACGTACATTCTTTATGTTTTAGCTGTGCCTTAACTGCGGCCAATGCGTGAATCCGTTCCATGTGGATTGGTGCTGCAGCGCTGGAAAATTAAATTTGAAGTCTTCCTCTTCAAAAAATGTTCAAATGTGTGTGAAGTCTTATGGGACTTAACTGCTAAGGTCATCAGTCCCTAAGCTTACACACTACATAACCTAAATTATCCTAAGGACAAACACACACACCCATGCCCGAGGGAGGACTCGAACCTCCGCCGGGACCAGCCGCACAGTCCACGACTGCAGTGCCTTAGACCGCTCGGCTAATCCTGAAGTCTTCCTCTTATGAAACGCTAAATTTGTACGTAATGTGAAGAACAGTGAAACAATTTGAAATCACAGCTGGTAAAAGACTCTATGGTAAACTGATGTCAAAATTCGCAATACCTGTTTAATATGTTTTCCCTGTACGAAGACCGTTTATACCTTGGAGGTATATCTTCAGGCCACATAAAACTAATACTTCATGTGCCACGACTTCCAAGGTGCAAGTGCACATAAAAACATGTCACTCCTCGATAAAGCCATGGACGAACCGACAGATGGGCATTCGATCCGAACCATGCATGATCAATAAAACATCTCCGAAACTCGGTCAAAAGACGAGACCGGTCAGCACATGACAATCAATATATGGTCCGATGAAACCATTGTCAAAATCCGCAGGAGGAACAAAGAAGTAAAAGACACACAATCCTTGGGAGTCGTCAAGATACTAAAAAATACTGGCAGGCGTCAAATAGAACTGCACGTTACAGCGCCAGCCACATCCTCAAATTTGGTAGTGAGATGTTTCCCTCTTTATTCATTGACTCACTTGTGCTGCGGGTATCAAATATTGTCAATGAATAAGAAAGAGACTGATTAGTTTTGTTAAATGTTTCCGTAGCGTAGACGCTTACCGCTCATCCTAAATCCTCGCTCCACACCAATCGTTTTAAACAGTGTTCACCAGCGTATTTAATGTGTATGATGATATATAAGTAGCTCAGCCAAGAAAATTCTGGAACACTAAATTCTAGTCGATTTTCTCAACGAGTTTCTGCAACTAGGTTTATTTTCTTATACCGGGTCTTCCAGAAATGTTGCGACGAAGTATATGCTATTGTAGAGGGTGTCTTGAGCAACAAATCAGGGATAGGAGCCCGTGCTCTGAAACGTTATCCAACGACGTTACAAATCGTCCACGTTATAGGCGCTGGCAGCTGCCTTTATATAACCCCTTCAGCGGCAAATGTGACTTTGAACGCTGACGGACTATTGTTTTTCAGTGATCGCGACTGATTGCCACTATCGCTGGTGGAGTTGTTGCGTAGGAAGTCTTGTCTACTATGAATACGGTGGTCTGTTGCCTTGGTGGATGACGGTTCGAACATGGGTTTCCATCTGCAGTTTATTTTTCTCTTGCGTACTGAAATACTTTGGAGACATTTCAGAGGGTTCCAGGGGAACCCGTGTCCTATACTGCCATCCTTAGAGGCAACAGAGCATCACATTCATAGGAGACAAAGCCTCCTATGAATGCTGTGGTCTGTTGCCCTTAGTAGATAGTTTTGGACATGGGTTTCTATCTGCAGTTTATTTTTCTCTTGTGTACTGAAAAACTTTGGAGACTTTACAGGGTTCCAGGAGAACCCGTGTCCTATACTGCCGTCCACAGAGCTCATAGGAGACAAAACCTTTCTACACAGCAGCTAGTCGCATATTCTCCAGTGACACTCATGGCAATCGGTGGCGATCATTGAATATCAAATAACATAGCGACGCGTTCCACCTACGGTTCGTCAGTGTACAAAGTCTTGTCTGCAGTTGAAGCGGTGGTCGAGTGGCGTGCGCTGCCGCCTACAATTTCGACACCCTGTAGCTTCGTTAGATGATGTTTCTGGAAAAGGGTTCGTATACTCTATTTGTTCCTCAAGACACCCTCTAGAACCCCTCGAAATTTGTTGCGTCATTTCTGGGACACCATGTAAATTTCTGGCCATAAAATCGCAAAGTAGTTAAACAGGTGATACGAAAAACCCCGTGATCTTCCCACAGCCTTAATCTTGTCCCTATTCCCGTTTAACATATCAACTTTTAATTTAAACGAAGCTTTAAATCCACATGTAAGACATCGACTGTATGGCTATGCTCTGTGTACTCAAACAGAAAGAAGACTACCAGCAGAGGGTCAGTAGAAAATGGCTTAATTGCTCTACACCTACTGTCTATACATATATAAATTAAAGTTCCCATCCCTGGTTTCTGTCTGTATGTTTGGTTTAATCTCGGGACTACGGTAGAGATTTTGATGCTGTTCTCACTAACAGACTAATTCATGAGGAAGATCTGCATTTAAAACTTAATAATATTTTGTCATTTAGTGCCGAATGGCAGCACTGTTTAAAATTATCCATAAATATTATAAATTAAAGTCTTCCGCAACATTTTTATCGCTGCATGTCAAGACAAATCTCAGGTACTACACTCCTGGAAATGGAAAAAAGAACACATTGACACCGGTGTGTCAGACCCACCATACTTGCTCCGGACACTGCGAGAGGGCTGTACAAGCAATGATCACACGCACGGCACAGCGGACACACCAGGAACCGCGGTGTTGGCCGTCGAATGGCGCTAGCTGCGCAGCATTTGTGCACCGCCGCCGTCAGTGTCAGCCAGTTTGCCGTGGCATACGGAGCTCCATCGCAGTCTTTAACACTGGTAGCATGCCGCGACAGCGTGGACGTGAACCGTATGTGCAGTTGACGGACTTTGAGCGAGGGCGTATAGTGGGCATGCGGGAGGCCGGGTGGACGTACCGCCGAATTGCTCAACACGTGGGGCGTGAGGTCTCCACAGTACATCGATGTTGTCGCCAGTGGTCGTCCGCCCCGGTAGCTGAGTGGTCAGCGTGACAGACTGTCAATCCGAAGGGCCCGGGTTCGACTCCCGGCTGTGTCGGAGATTTTCTCCGCTCAGGGACTGGGTGTTGTGTTGTCCCAATCATCATCATTTCATCCCCATCGACGCGCAGGTCGCCGAAGTGGCGTCCAATCGAAAGACCTGCACCAGGCGAACGGTCTACCCGACGGGAGGCCCTCGCCGCACGACATTTCCATTTTTGCCAGTGGTCGGCGGAAGGTGCACGGGCCCGTTGACCTGGGACCGGACCGCAGCGACGCACGGATGCACGCCAAGACCGTAGGATCCTACGCAGTGCCGTAGGGGACCGCACCGCCACTTCCCAGCAAATTAGGGACACTGTTGCTCCTGGGGTATCGGCGAGGACCATTCGCAACCGTCTCCATGAAGCTGGGCTACGGTCCCGCACACCGTTAGGCCGTCTTCCGCTCACGCCCCAACATCGTGCAGCCCGCCTCCAGTGGTGTCGCGACAGGCGTGAATGGAGGGACGAATGGAGACGTGTCGTCTTCAGCGATGAGAGTCGCTTCTGCCTTGGTGCCAATGATGGTCGTATGCGTGTTTGGCGCCGTGCAGGTGAGCGCCACAATCAGGACTGCATACGACCGAGGCACACAGGGCCAACACCCGGCATCATGGTGTGGGGAGCGATCTCCTACACTGGCCGTACACCACTGGTGATCGTCGAGGGGACACTGAATAGTGCACGGTACATCCAAACCGTCATCGAACCCATCGTTCTACCATTCCTAGACCGGCAAGGGAACTTGCTGTTCCAACAGGACAATGCACGTCCGCATGTATCCCGTGCCACCCAACGTGCTCTAGAAGGTGTAAGTCAACTACCCTGGCCAGCAAGATCTCCGGATCTGTCCCCCATTGAGCATGTTTGGGACTGGATGAAGCGTCGTCTCACGCGGTCTGCACGTCCAGCACGAACGCTGGTCCAACTGAGGCGCCAGGTGGAAATGGCATGGCAAGCCGTTCCACAGGACTACATCCAGCATCTCTACGATCGTCTCCATGGGAGAATAGCAGCCTGCATTGCTGCGAAAGGTGGATATACACTGTACTAGTGCCGACATTGTGCGTGCTCTGTTGCCTGTGTCTATGTGCCTGTGGGTCTGTCAGTGTGATCATGTCATGTATCTGACACCAGGAATGTGTCAATAAAGTTTCCCCTTCCTGGGACAATGAATTCACGGTGTTCTTATTTCAATTTCCAGGAGTGTACTATAGGGACTTTGATACGGTTTTCACTAACAGATAGAACGCTTTACGGGGAAAGTTCGTGAACATATAATATGGGTGTAGGGGTTAAAGACGCAGCCTACCACTACCAGAAGGCTCTCAAGATCTGCTGCTAACTTCCTGAACGACGTGCAGTGCATGAAGTATCAGGCATTAAGCTAATTTTTTTGTGTTCAGTTTTTAACAGCTGAGAAGGGAATGCGAAAAAGGACACATAGGAAATGTAACTTACACAAGGTTGTGTGCTAGAGTTGGTCGGCCGGCAAATAGTAGTATTTTCGTTGTGTTACTCAGTTCAAACTGGCGCTGCAATAGGGGAGGCTGGGTGCTGTGGCAGTGTGCACCTCCCGTTGTTGCCGCGAGATGTCACTCCAAACGACAATTAAATGTGGAGCAGTTAACGATCGGATCTCCTGAGAACTCTCCTGGCATGTGCTTCTTAAATCGTTTCTCTTACATTAAATCGTTTATATTTAGTTACCTCGTTATTTGAATTTTAATTATAGCTCTATGTAGTAGACTGTAAGCTTTTACCAGTACGCCAGACAAGTCATTCGGCTACAGGTGCTTAGTGTTACTAGTGCAGAGCGGGGACGGCTCACTAGCTGAGCATACCGATGAAGGGCTGTTTACCAGGGACTCGTCGTTAATAAATTGGTACTATAATTATGACAGTGATAAAATATGTCAGTCTTTCAACTCACAAAATCTATCCGAATTTGTATACTAAGAAAGCTGCTGTAAAAAAATAAATAAAAAAAGGAACTGTCCACTATATTCACTGATGTGAGCCGACAGGAAAACAGTCTTGTACGGCGTCACTTTCATAATACCTACATGTTAGTCGGACTTGCATCTTATTTCTACATTCTCCAGTATTGACAGGTGCTACCACAAGGCATAGTTTGTCTTTGTGTTATGATAACCGCTCCAGCAGGGGCGGTGGCAAGGGGAGGAGGGACTATGAGGGGGGGGCGCCGGCCGGAGTGGCCGTGCGGCTCTAGGCGCTGCAGTCTGGAACCGAGCAACCGCTACGGTCGCAGGTTCGTATCCTGCCTCGGGCATGGATATGTGTGATGTCCTTAGGTTAGTTAGGTTTAATTATCTCTAAGTTCTAGGCGACTGATAACCTCAGAAATTAAGTCCCATAGTGCTCAGAGCCATTCACTGGATAAAATTACTTCATAAATCAGCGAATATATTGCTTCTAGTGGAGTGAGTGATTAAAGACGTTGCTGCAATGAATAGCAAGCTAACGGATTATTTTGGAAAACTGAGCGCAGGGCCATAAACCCTCGTAAGGAATCTAATTTTGCTTGCGCTACAGAATTGGAACCGTCACAGGCTTGTGTCTACAGTCTACAACTTCGACAACACAAAACAATTGGTAAGGGTGATATCATCTTAATTTTAAATAATACTACCTTCATGTTACTGGGATTTTTTATTAGTAGTTATTAGTTTAATTATGTAAGATTAGCGATATTATATCGATAACTACGATGGTGGGAAATGTAAATGAGTTCAAGCTCTTATTTTAAGCAAACAACCGTTGGCTATTTACACTCACTATTTCAGCCACTCTTTGAACTTGTGCATTTCTAAGTCTTACGACACTCCAACAGTTAGAAATACATTTAATATTTTTTTCATAATTCGGGGCCACAGTCATAATATATTTCTTTAAAGTCAGTACCACCAGTTGCCATCTTAGGCAATTTATAACACGTAAACACTTGATAATGGCACTTTGAAGCCGAAATCATGATTGTGTAAGTGTAAATATAACACTGTAAATAAACAATAGTCTAACAAAAGTATTGACTTTAAAGTAGTTGGAAATACGATTGGTATTGTAGGATCAGTTTCAGCATTCTTCTCTGCCTCTGTCAACTGAAAAAATTTCTCTAGAGGAAGCTATATCACAACTACCGTTCGAAGAGTCTAAGAAAACAAAGTGAAAGCCGAAGTTTCCAACAAGATGGGTGTAAAGACACGATACCCTTATTACTTTCAAGGAGCTATTTGTCCCGGTCGTGACCTTGCCTGACGAACTTTCAAGTAGTCGTGAAACCAACGCAGAAACAGCTACCAAAGCTTTTATATTTAGTTCTGCTGTCCGAAGAGGAGACGTCGTAGTAGCTTTAGTAACTACAGCATATTGCTTCTCTTTAAGACTAAACGAACAGCTCCAAAGTCCTAATATGGGCTTAACAGCTGCCTTAAATTATGTCAGTGATGTGCTAGAGGTGTTCGAAAAACTAAGAAAGGACGCGGAAATAAAATTCGGAAGTATTTTTGAAGACGCTATGAAACTGGCAGAAGATATTGGGAGTGTAATGCAATACCAAAATCTATTTCAACACAAACCAAAAGAGACACCGTTCCTGCCGAGGAATACTTCAGGTGAACAGTGTTTTTACCTGTTGTGGATCGTTTCATTGCCGAGCTAGAAACAAGATTTCTCAAGGATTTTCGTACCATGCTACCACTTGAAGGTCTTATTCCTGTATACTGTTTAAAATACAGTGAGGATGAAGTGATCCAGGCATCCGACGAGCAGAAACAGTTTTTGGAGAGTTTTTCGCTTTCAATGAAAGGAGAGCTGAAACTGTGGAAGAAAAAGTCGGTTGATGAAAGTAAAAGACTTGAAACAACAACTGAAGCTTTAAAGAATTGCGACAAGCAGTTTTTCCCAAATACATATGTTTTACTTCAAATATTTGGGACTATTCCTGTCACCATACGCACTCCTGAACGAAGCTTCTCTAGTTTGAGAGGAATAAAGACTTATTTACGTAACACAATGGATTGGCTCTTGCAAATATCCATAAAGAAAGAGATACGGGCATTAAAAATATCATTAACATATTCAGCAAAAAGAAACAGAGACGAATGAGCATGACAAATTGGGCAGAAGACGGAAATATCGAGTTAATTATCTTATCAGTGGATTTTTTATATGCATTTCAAGTTCAGGTTTTTACATTCATGTCATCTGTATCCAGAAAATTAATGAAAACTTATTTGTTGTAAGTTGACTTCTTTTATAGTTTATGTAACTTATCAAATCTCCCATGTTAAAACAAGTTTTATTTTACTCTGAACTCCAAAATAGTTACCAAAATCTACTTTAAGCAACACCAAATTTTACCAATTTTGTCGGTGGAGGACTCCAACTCTCCTTTTGTTAAGCGATATTCCATTCCTCAGAATCCCCTCGCCCCCATTAGCCCCCCCCCCCCCTTGACCGACTTCTAGAATCGAGAATCGCCTAATCGCCTCTGCACTACAGTGAATGTGTAACGGGAGAGAAAAAAGAAGGCTGACTCAGTACACGATGTCAGTATCCACGAGTGAAATTCTTATAAGTGCAGCTGACGAAAGTAAAAGTCTTAGAGAATATTCGCAAGGTAGCCTACGTATTCCTTTGCCTCGAGGTAATGGCTGAACAGTCACTGGCCTCCAGTAATGGCGAGTTTACTAGATCCCAGGACACCTACCAGGTACTGATCTGACGAGAGAGTAGTCTGTTCTCGTTGGACCCGGTTCTACGGTCGCAGACACTAGCAGTTTCGTACTAAAATATCACTCCAAACGGTGAGCAGCCCAATTTTCGTATACGAACGCCTTGCTAAGCGCAGAGGAGTATGGAGACGGTTACTGAGGTCCTATGGCATACAGCGAAGAAAGAAATACCCTTGTCCCCGATATCCCCTTTACCTGCAACGGATCTGAGAACTATTCCTTAATCTTTCCAATATCCTCACGAAGCAGAACGAAAGCCAATCCTCCTATTATCAGATTCCAAATTAGGGCCTTGTCTCCGAAGCATTTACACAACTGAAGAAATAATCATCCGACTGGATATGATGTATTGGATCTGCTATAATTATTCCACATTCATGAAAACTAGACCAGTGTCTACGTTAAATACACATAGCTGTATTAAGAAAAAGTGAAAAAAAAAACCATTTTCGTCAGTAATCAAAGACGATTTCATTCAGAAGTTATGTTGAGGATTCTTGTACGGTTAGAAGTATCTGCTTGGCTCCGTAATTCCATCTTTCATACGTGATATACAAGCCTAGTATCGAAGTAACGTGAAACGAGAAGTTTTGCAGTCTGCTTGCATGTGATTCACTTCATTGTAAGCACACGAGCTGTGCAAAATTTAAGGACGATAGTTCGATGAAACTTGGACCACACATAGACAGAACTACTACAGTATGTTAAAGAAGGTAACTAAAAAGAGATACGTTTCCCGGTCCATTACTTGTTCCCGCCATTCGCCGTACGAAGGTACGTACAGAAAAGAGGGTTCTACAACTCAAAAGCAGTTAGGAGCCAAACCAAAACTACAATCTACAGCGACCTCCCCAGCAGACTTACTGGTCACTTGTGTTGAAATTGATCTTTAAAATTAATACCTCCAATTATTAATTATTGTTTCATAATATATTTTCTTTGAACTGTGATGTAGAAATACCTGGCGTGCTCTACACATACAGACCAAATAACGCAAGCAGCTACCAAAACAATTAAAATGGTTCAAAAATGGTTCAAATGGCTCTGAGCACTATGGGACTTAACTTCTGAGGTCATCAGTCCCCTAGAACTTAGAACTACTTAAACCTAACTAACCTAAGGACATCACACACGTCCATGCCCGAGGCAGGATTCGAACCTGCGACCGTAGCGGTCGCGCGGTTCCAGACTGTAGCGCCTAGAACCGCTCGGCCACCCCGGCCGGCAATTAAAATGGTGAAACTACACGAAACAATTACTAATCATGTAAATAGTATAATAAGACAATAACTGAAACAAAGCTTTAATGTGAGATATTGCATCTCATGTCAGCTACAACTCTTTCGAGGTTTAAACTCGTCGTGTAATAAACTGTGCGATTCCCGTCCGCCGTCGTCCCGTCTTAAAATCACATATCTACTCCACCATGTTCTAGTATACCAACGTAAATTTCTTCGTCGACGTCGCCGAGGTATTACAGCGGTAATGACTGCAAAAGCAGCAACTGTCACCCTCAGTTCGTCATCAGCCATTTTCTGAAATAATATTGCGCTATCTGCAGTCATTGTGTGTACAAACGTAGCTATCAGATAGCATGCCAGGTCTTGGAACAGAAAGTTGCACCATCTTATTGCATCATTAGTGGCGCAAGATGTTTCCTCATGTATACAGGGATTAACAGACGAGAAGAAAAAGAAGCGTAACTGAGAACAGATTGACAGGAAGTAATGTCCTCAAATATTAATATCTTAGAGATACGTTCGGACGTTGACCATAAGAAACGCTTCGGTTTAGTCTTAAATGCTACAGGATACTGAATTGCACTCAGAGGAAACTAGTTTATACCAGTGTCGGGTGGTGGCAATGTTTATTTTCGTGGAAGAGCACAGGTGTAATTTTAATTATATAACTTACAATTAGTCTGCGAATTATTAAGGTGGAGGTCACTGAAGAGTGTATGAAGTCCGCAACCATCCTAATTAGCCTCTTGAAACACTGTCATAGTCAAATGTAGCGTATGCGTTGCACAAAAACATTCGTAGCAAGCTGTAAATGTCTAGAGCTTACATGCCGTAGTGGTGGGCATAGGGGCGAGAGGAAGTCTTACTGTACTTGGTGATAGTATTTCCTGCCTTGTTCCTCATCTGAAGTCACATCAACGTTCTTTACTTTTTGAGATGTATGACTCAGGTTTGGTGCTTATATGAACAGCGAATACAAGGGACGATGGTACTGTTGCTTTATTCACATTTGGTCCTCAGGTAACACTGGAGATGTGTGACCTATATCTCTTAGTAATTAACACTTTTTCAAATAAATTTTTATTTTGGTTGATCGATTTCGGACATTAATGAGTGATCTTCAGAAACCAACAAAATTATCACATTAAAAATCTAAATGTAAAATGTAAGCACTGTATGACAGAAACTTACTTAGTACTGGTTCCGCAGATATCAATATCTTCTTCACACCAGCATAATGTCATGATACGCCAAAAAATGTGTATGCCGTATGTGATTATTGTTAACACAGATCGACACATTGATAATATACGGAAAGTGGATCACGTCTATGTACACGTTAAGATGTTACGCCATCAGCAAGTAATTATGTGCCATGAAACTTCCTGGCAGATTAAAACTATGTGCCGGACCGAGACTCGAACTCGGGACCTTTGCCTTTCGGAGAAGTACTCTACCATTTTTATTTTTTTTTAATTTCGTTTTGTTCGCTTTTGTTCGTTGTATTTGCTCGGGGCGGACGTCGAAAGACATCCGTTTAAGTTCGTTGTTGATCGATTAACTCAGTTTTTTTATTATTATTATTACAGATGGCACCTAACCCACTGACCGAACACGCTGAGCTACCGTGCCGGCGCCATCTGAGCTACCCAAGCACGACTCACGCCACGTCCTCACAGCTTTACTTCTGCCAGTATCTCGTCTCCTACCTTCCAAACTTTACAGAAGCTCTCCTGCGAACCTTGCAGAACTAGCGCTCCTGAAAGAAAGGATATTGCGGAGACATGGCTTAGCCACAGCCCTGGGTAAAGTATGGAAGGTAGAAGACGAGATACTGGCAGAAGTAAAGCTGTGAGGACGAGGCGTGAGTCGTGCTTGAGTAGCTCAGATGGTAGAGCACTTTGCCGCGAAAGGCAAAGCTCCCGAGTTCGAGTCTCGGTCCGGCACACAGTTTTAATCTGCCAGGAAGTTTCATATCAGCGCACACTCCTCTGCAGAGTGAAAATCTCATTCTGGAATTATGTGCCATGTTTGCTTTTTTCTTTTTTTTTAAATGAATTTTTTGTATTTAATTAGACTTTTAATATGCTTATATACACTGAAGCGCCAAAGAAACTGGTATAAGCATCAATATACAAATGCAGAGGTACCTAAACAGGCAGAATACGGCGCTGCGGTCGGCAACGCCTACAAACGACACAAAGTGTCTGGCGCAGTTGTTGGTAGGTTACTGCTGCGATAATGACAGATTATCAAGATTTAAGTGGGTTTGAATGCGGTGTTATAGTCGGCGCACGAGCGATGGGACACAACATCTCCGAGATAGCAATGAAGTGGGAATTTTCCCGTAAGACCATTTCACGAGTGTACCGTGAATATCAGGAATCCGGTAAAACATAAAACTTCCGACATCGCTGCGGCTGGAAAAGATTCTGCAAGAACGGGACCATACCCGTTCACGTCCATCCGCTCGACACAATTTGAATCATGGCATTATACTTCAATGAAGGAGATACTGACATTTACTAAACAAATACCAAGTTACTGTAACACATTTCTTATACTTTATATAAATGTATAGGCAAGGTTTAAAGATTTATAATGTGATAATTTTGTAGGTTTGTGAAGAAGACAAATTAATTTGCCCAGACCGCTAAAGGAAGTTAAAAATGTATTTGCAACTGAATACTGTATTTTATTCTGAAACAGCAGGATTGCTACGCTCTTGTAGACTTCTATAGAAGTTTAATTTGTCTTGAAATTGAGTATTCCTGAAGGACACATTTTGCAGATGACTGGGTCCGTCACTAACAATTACGACTGCACCACGTTCTTGACAGAGAATATACTAAAATTCAAATCATCCTTAGCCGCCAAGTCATCAACAGTCCGAAGATGTGGAAATCGACTGACAGCGCTCCGGGAGTGTTCGTCGCTAAACACAACAAAACTACTTACTGACAATTTTAATATCGTTGAAGCGTAGTAGAAAGAATGGGAAGAATCTCTACCGGTATATGCACAGGGCCTTCTCTGTATCACATACAAAAAAAGGGCCCTCACGTACTGAGGAAAATATATGTCTCAAATGAATATGGAGAAACGATAATGGATGTGAGAATTTGTTCTGTCGGCACGGAAAGACAGGTTCTCCGGAATGTCAATGGACTAAGCTCTTTTCACACAACAGCCAAGCAATTATGGTATTATTCTGATCAGCGACTCGATTGTTTCACAGTGTTCATGACATAAGACCGAATATGTAAAAAATTTTGACTGTCAGATTTCTTATAATTTACATCCTTTTGTTTTTGAAACGAGGTTTTCTTCTTTGAATCTTGTAACCAGTAGTATCCTAAGTATTGCTTGTGTCTAAATAAATACGTGTGGTGGAGTCTCCTCGTAAGTCAGTTTGTATCATATTTATCTCTACTTTTAAAGTGAATTTGATTGCCTCCTATAGCTGCTATCATCGACCATTTGCTTTCTACTGAATCATTCTGGTTTCACTTTCCTATTCTGGACATGAATAAATAAATACTTTACATAACGCTAATAACAGTAACACCTTTACTCTCCCACTGAAAAGAAATGTATGTAGAACACCCAAAGTAAAATGAAACAAACAACGATTCAGTTGTTAAGTTCATTACACTACCGTATCGCTTGCCAACGCCTTAATGCTTCAGACTCTGCTCATACAACAACAAGGAATTTTCGTACAAACTTGTATTCAGATAAACAACGCAATTCACATGCGTTTCCGCGTGAAATACATGCAGTGAATCACTGAAGAGACATTACGGCTGACCCTGGGGGACACGCTGACATTTATGGCCAGAGTCGGGATGGTGTGGGTGCATCGTTCTCCCCGCGGGCGCGATTTAACTGCTGTAGTAAAAACACAAATGCATCGGCTGACATTCAGATAGCTAAGAGGGCAGCGGGAATATTCATGCGTTGTTTCCCAACGGCGCCTCGCTGGCAGCCGCTGACATTCACGGGACGTGGAGGGAAGGGGCCCGGCGGCGAGTATTACAGCCCTAGACGCCGTAATCTGGAGTCCCGTGCACCGCTGCCGCCGCCGCCGTCTTCCGGGATCGCATTAAAGTTTGCCGAGTTGGCCGTCCCAGAGCCCTCGCCGCCGTCTGCCGGCGAGCCGGGCTTTTGTTTCGCTGCCATTGATGCTGCCGCCGCTTCGGCTGCGGACTCTAGAGCGGGCGAAGTAATTTTCGAAATCTGCCGGAAGCTCGTCGCTTGATTAATTTCTCCTTCGCTACCGACGTCAACAGTAGCGCAGATACCGCGCAGGCGCACGGCGCCACGCCGCAGAGGCAGTCCCAGGAGTACGGCGTTTCTTAGTCGTCCTATCAATTCCCAAGGAATACGGTTCCTTCTATATTTAGAACTCTTCTTTAGCTCTAGCACGTTGACTGCAAGCAGTCGTGGATAGACAAAGACTTATAAACTGAATACCAGTAACATGATCCGCAACACTGCTGTAATTTGTGATTTCTTTATTTGACACATCCGGTTTCACTGCATTAAAGAGGTATCCTCAGGGGAATTACGTAAGGAGGAAAGGATATCATGTAATACATATCATCAAAATACTATAGAAATATTTAGAAAGTTGCAAAAATTTTAAATTTTTCGATAATTCTAATCAAATTTTTTTAAAAAAATTATGTAGGTCTTATGTAGTCTAAAGAATGTAAAAAGCCGAAAAAAATCAAAATTAAACCTACAATAGGGTCACATTAGTGCACCAAGACCTTCCCAACATTCGTAGTCAAAAATCAAACCTCAGGAGAGGGGTGGTCGTCAGATTTAAACAAGGCATCGGGGCTAGTACTGCGGTGGTGCATTACGAAGAAAAAAGCATAACGAAAGACATAAATAAGGAAAGATCAAAATTGGAACCTCCAGTGAGCTGAATAACCAAACCACTCTGCCCCGATGCTTTCTCACACGCTCCCCCCTTCCACTCACATTCACGCCATTACGAATGAATGTCAAGAGCGTAAGGCTGATTGAGAAATAAGCCGATAAGCTTATCTGTGTGGAATCCATGAAATGGAGGACACTAAATTAAAAACGAAAACACCAAAAGTTGACACATGATGGACTACTGTCATAGCACGCACCTGACCACCTTCTGTGCTATACCCTTGCAACTACCAAAGGGTGTGTATACATTCTCGTTTTATGTTACTGCAAGTTATCTTAGTTTTTGCTATCTTATCAACTCAAATTTCTGTCATGGTTATGTTCCCTGTCAATTGATATAATCTATCAGTATTTTGCCGTTTTCATTTAGTGTCCTCCATTTCATGGGTACCAAAAGGATGCACTTATCAGTTTGTTGCTCACTCATCCTTACGGTCTTGGATTTATTCATAATGGTGTAGGGGTGAGTGGGAGGGGAGAGGGTGTGAGAAAGCGTCTTGGGACGGGGCTTGGTTATTTACCTTGCTGGAGTGCCCAATTTTGATCTCTCCTTATTTATGTCTTTCGTTTTCACTGAACCGTGCTATTCGCCCTGATGTCCTGGCTTTTTTTTTTATTTTTCATTTTGGGACATCATCTCTTCAAGGGTTTGATATTTGACAACGAACGTTGCGGTCGTTCTTGTTGCGCTAAAGTGACACTCTTGTAAGTACTTTTAAATTTTAATTTTTTCTGCCTGTTTAAGCACTTTACGTAGGACCTATGCAAAAATATTTAAAAAAAAATTCTCAACATTCTCTAAAAATTTAAAATTTATAAAAATTCCTGGTAACAATCTATAGTATTTTGATTATATGTATTGCACGGTATCTTATCTTTCTTACGCAGTTCAGCTCAGGACGCTGTTTTAATACAGTGAAACTAGTTGTGACAGATCTTGCAGATCATTTTACTTCCGTTAATTATGAAGTTTAACACCTGTGGCTGCAGGCATTACAATGTTTTATGTGACTTACATGCCTAACAACGAACAGCAATCTTATTTGGATGATTTCCTCGGAAAGGATGTATTGATACAAGTAAAAGCTTGAAAATAAAATAGTGGAGGCCCTATGTAGTATAACAGCTTACATCTATATACATACTTCCCAAGTTGGCGTAGAGAGCATGAAGAACAGTACTGCACGATAATATTAGCAATTTCCAGTGACATTTCATTTCCATGCGGAGCGATGGGAAAAATGAGATTCTATTTGATTCTATATTCGCTCTATTCTGTCTTGTCTTATTCTTACCGTCTCTGAGCAAAATATTCAATGCAGGCAGAAGGACTGTCCCACAATCTTCCTCCAATATGAGATCTCAAAATTTCGTAAAATCAGCGTCGCCTTCTTCTCCAAGATTCCCATTTAATTCCCCTGAAGAACACCGTTGCACTCTCGAATAGTTTATAATGGCTTGTTACGTTCTTTACAGCCAGCCTCTGAATTTTTTGCTCTGTGTTATAACGCCCACTGCACAAGGACTCTTTGTATTTGTGACTGTCCGCCTATGTTGGCAGTCTTTTGTGTCTCCTCTCACATGTGAAAACTGTTTTAGTAAAATGTCGCGCCGCAGCGCAGTAATTGAACCCTGTGGACGTAACACTTGACGTGGACGATGACAGCAGCATGATAGTGGGTCAGGGCAGAGAGCGTCGTCAGGCCAACACCACTTGATGAAGCTTTCATTTAAAGTACGTATGTGTGAGCCGGTCTTGGCCTTTAGTCTTTGCATCGTACACTTTCCCAGGCTCACCCAGTTATATGTGTGAGCCGGTCTTGACCTTTAGTCTTTGCATCGTACACTTTCCCAGGCTCACCCAGTTATATGTGTGAGCCGGTCTCGGCCTTTAGTCTTTGCATCGTACACTTTCCCAGGCTGACCCAGTTATATGTGTGAGCCGGTCTTGGCCTTTAGTCTTTGCATCGTACACTTTCCCAGGCTGACCCAGTTATATGTGTGAGCCGGTCTTGGCCTTTAGTCTTTGCATCGTACACTTTCCCAGGCTCACCCAGTTATATGTGTGAGCCGGTCTTGGCCTTTAGTCTTTGCATCGTACACTTTCCCAGGCTCACCCAGTTATATGTGTGAGCCGGTCTTGGCCTGTAGTCTTTGCATTGTACACTTTCCCAGGCTCACCCAGTTATATGTGTGAGCCGGTCTTGGCCTTTAGTCTTTGCATCGTACACTTTCCCAGGCTCACCCAGTTATATGTGTGAGCCGGTCTTGGCCTTTAGTCTTTGCATCATACACTTTCCCAGGCTCACCCAGTTATATGTGTGAGCCGGTCTTGACCTTTAGTCTTTGCATCGTACACTTTCCCAGGCTCACCCAGTTATATGTGTGAGCCGGTCTTGGCCTTTAGTCTTTGCATCGTACACTTTCCCAGGCTCACCCAGTTATATGTGTGAGCCGGTCTTGGCCTTTAGTCTTTGCATCATACACTTTCCCAGGCTCACCCAGTTATATGTGTGAGCCGGTCTTGGCCTTTAGTCTTTGCATCGTACACTTTCCCAGGCTGACCCAGTTATATGTGTGAGCCGGTCTTGGCCTTTAGTCTTTGCATCGTACACTTTCCCAGGCTCACCCAGTTATATGTGTGAGCCGGTCTTGGCCTTTAGTCTTTGCATCGTACACTTTCCCAGGCTCACCCAGTTATATGTGTGAGCCGGTCTTGACCTTTAGTCTTTGCATCGTACACTTTCCCAGGCTCACCCAGCTATATGTGTGAGCCGGTCTTGGCCTTTAGTCTTTGCATCGTACACTTTCCCAGGCTCACACAGTTATATGTGTGAGCCGGTCTTGGCCTTTAGTCTTTGCATCGTACACTTTCCCAGGCTCACCCAGTTATATGTGTGAGCCGGTCTTGGCCTTTAGTCTTTGCATCGTACACTTTCCCAGGCTGACCCAGTTATATGTGTGAGCCGGTCTTGGCCTTTAGTCTTTGCATCGTACACTTTCCCAGGCTCACCCAGTTATATGTGTGAGCCGGTCTTGACCTTTAGTCTTTGCATCGTACACTTTCCCAGGCTCACCCAGTTATATGTGTGAGCCGGTCTTGGCCTTTAGTCTTTGCATCGTACACTTTCCCAGGCTCACCCAGTTATATGTGTGAGCCGGTCTTGGCCTTTAGTCTTTGCATCGTACACTTTCCCAGGCTCACCCAGTTATATTGCTGCGTCAGGTCAGTTTTTGAAGTGGGCCGACTTTGGAGAGCCAGTTAGTTGAAGAGCCAGTTCTGTGTAAGTGTGGGTTGTGGTGTTGAATAGTGGTGAGGGTGTAGGCCATTGGTGGCTCAGACAGATAATATTAGAAAGTTAAAAACTTCATTGAGATTCCTGCTACCAGACTGGTAGCGTTGCAGCATAGCAACCACACTGCCTTAGCTTATGGCATGGTTGATTTGTGGTGTGCCGAGGTGGCCAGCTTCGGCCAGTAAGTCGCCCGTGATGTGTCCTCCAGGGATGTTGACGTCCAGAGGCCCAGTCAGCAGTAGGTGCCCCAGTTAGGCACGACGTGGCTACTCATGGTTGGCGCCAGCAGTGCGGAAGTCTTCAGGAACTCTTGTAGTTGATGGTAGTCCCCGGAAGTAGAACTCGCCCTGTGAGTGAAGGCGGGCGATAGGAAAAATGGTTCAAATGGCTCTGAGCACTATGGGACTTAACATCTGTGGTCATCAGTCCCCTAGAACTTAGAACTACTTCAACATAACTGACCTAAGGACATCACACACATCCATGCCCGAGGTAGGATTCGAACCTCCGACCGTAGCGGTCACGCGGTTCCAGACTGAAGCGCCTAGAACCGCTCGGCCACACCGGCCGGTGGGTGGTAGCAGGTTGTCCCCATCAGTGTTGGAGGGTGGTAGCTGTACGTCCCGGGGCGGGAGTCAGGTTGTTGCTGGAGTGTGCCTGGAAGCAGTCCACCTGTAGGAAGGCGCCGAGTTCAGGGAATAGGGGAATGGCGCTGGAAGATGGTCCGGTGGCGGTGGAGGACTCAACTTGTGGTAGCTGTTTGCTAACCCGTAGCGCTCTGGCACCGGCATAATCCTTTCGCTGAGTAGTGCTGCCAGACTGCGACTGTCTCTGCTAGAATAGACGGTTATTTGTAATGGTTATCATATCATTTGTTGTGTCAATGTACTGCTTCGAGCCATATACGCAACAACAAATTCTTTCCTCAACGATGTACAAGCCACTTGGCCCTTCATGCAAGAACCCCGTCTTTATTGCACATTGACAGCATTGCAGTGCAACGGCCCGCCTCGGAATCCATAAACAGCCTTGTTGCTCCAACCGGCATGCCGACGCCCTGGAACTCGCTTGCTACTTGTGCCTTCTACAGTTAACAGGGTGTGCTGCTAGTTTTCACAGCGCACCCAAAAAGGGGCGCTTTACTCGAATAAACTTTATGTCAGTATTGACTGAAATGTGTAGAGCATAGCTAGAGAATTAAGAGGTGCAGTGCTGGTAACAGTTATTTATGGAACAAACGTTGAAGCCGTGTTATTCAAGCAGTAAACCATTTTCCTTGATATTCTAAGACATTATGAAAGAGTGTGTGTATTTTCGATTAACTGCAGGCAGCGCAAGATTTTTATTAATTTGAAGAATATTGCGTGAACAGGCGAGGAATTATTTACTCTGTGGAATTGACAGAGATTAATTGAATTTCAGACTATCTCACAAAACGTCCTGTAAAAATGACGTAATTTTAACTTCACACGCAATATCGACAACCGCAGAAATCGCCATCGACTCGCGACAAGGAGGAATATGAATTTACTGCTCTTCGTTTCGTTCGCAGCAATTTTAATTCACCTCTTAGCTTCTAAGCTAACCACACCCTCGGAAATCACCACATATTCGGAAATAAAGTGCCAAATATTTGTGAGATGGAAGAATATGAATTTTATTGCTGTTCGTTTCAGTTGCAGCAACTAAAGCGGTCCTCGTAGATCCCCTCCTATCTACCCGTTCGGGAATCGCCAAATACTCATTTCATCCTTCGTTCTCTAATCAGTCGGGAATGTAAATAACATCGAATACTGCAGAACATACTTGTATTATATTCGTAACGTATTGACAACACTTAGATGAAAATAACTTTGTTAACATATTGGAAGATGCGAACCTACATCCTTAGACTCCGTAAACCAGGACATTAACCGTTACTCTTTAAAAAAAATTTACAGCTCTCACTTACAATAAAATTACAATTTCGTAATTTTTCAAAGTTGCAAAGTATACAGCATTATTGTTATTTGTCTATTAATATGATTTTGTTTGTGGACTGCACCTATTTCGTCTCGAAACCGAAGCCTCCTTCTTTTTAGGGATATGTTGTTAAGTGATTCGTGGCATTTTACAAGAATTAAATTTTTATTCTGACGGCATTTGATATCAGTGAACTAGACTATACATGTACAGAAACTCTCATTTTCCTTTAAAAAGTCACTGTTCGATGTTCCATTTTTAAATATCTCTATTTTTATAATAGGTGTATGAATGGGCTATTTTTTTTCTTTTTTCCAGTTGTTTCTGACAATTTTGTCCCCTTCTTGGTGTAGCTGTAGTCTGAATTCGATTACAGATTCATCTTCATCGTTGATGTCGTAGTTTATATAGGAATGTGTAAGCCACGTGATTGTTCTCGTCCTTGAAGCCGGGAGCTTTTTGAAATCCGTGTACATTATCTTCTTGGTGTTAATTTCAGCCGTTGTTGTCGTTGATGGCGTTGCGCATTTTCATTTAATCCATTTCCAGAAGCCTAGGATTCGTGAACAGCGGCGCCGTGTCGTCGGTCAACACACAATGCTTACAATAAGGGTTTCCCAAGAGACTCAGGTGGTGTCGCCGTGATGGTGTCGCAAACAGATCGTTTAAGAACATGTGAGCGGCCGAGGGCAGTGTTATACGTATAGTCGCATCCGAAAAGTTAGACAATCCTAGCCTCCAGTTAACATCTTTGTGCTTTCTTTGACTGGCTAGTGTGTGGACTGTTTCTTTCTGTAGTTCTCTCGTAATCATTTTCATTTGGGAGTTTTTCTACAGTTCGTATTGTGATTTTTAACAGTGAGAGTAATAGACATGGGTGTCCGTCGTTGAGTTCTACTTCTTGTAGTAATTCCCCTCGCGGTCTTCAATAACTCCGACTGACTTGCTGGTTGTTTCAAGAATTTTATAAGATTTCTAACTTTGGGGGCGGTGCATTTTTTCTTACAACCTATTAAGCCTAATCCTCCTTCACTTGACGGCTCCTAGTACTGTTCGCTACTAAGGCGCCTCTTACAATGTTCAACACTGATTTATAACTACCCTCCACCAGATTCTTCATATTCTTCTTCAGTTTAACTCCGAGCACTAATATTTTGTCGCGTTCTGTGAAGGAAAGTGGCGTGAGCTGTTAAGTTTTGTTCAGCCGTAGGAGCCGGGTTTTGTTGTTGTTTACTGTTGCTCCCGCTGCTTCCTTGTAAGAACCCATTATCTCTAATATCTTCCGAATGTCCTGATGCTGCATGGGTATAATTGCTATGTCGCCGGCATAGACGTTAAAGGCGAATCTTTGTGAACCAACAATTATTTTAGAGATTTGGTTGGTTAATCATGGATAAACAATCAACAATCAAGGGTGAATAATCATGGATATAAATAATATAATGGATAGCCCCCCTCCCCACGAAACACGGACCTTTCCAGTGGTGGAGAGGCTTGCGTGCCTCAACGTTACAGATAGCCGTACCGTAGGTGCCACCACAACGGAGGGGTGTCTGTTGAGAGGCCAGGCAAACGTGTCGTTCCTGAAGAGAGGCAGCAGCCTTTTCGGTAGTTGCAGGGGCAACAGTCTGGATGACTGACTGATCTGGCCTTGTAACCAAAAACTGCCTTTCTGTACTGGTACTGCGAACCAGCTCATGGTTCAAATGGCTCTGAGCACTATGGGACTTAACATCTATGGTCATCAGTCCCCTATAACTTAGAACTACTTAAACTTAACTAACCTAAGGACAACACACAACACCCAGTCATCACGAGGCAGAGAAAATCCCTGACCCCGCGAGGAATCGAACCCGGGAACCCAGGCGCGGGAAGCGAGAACGATACCACACGACCACGAGCTGCGGAAGCGAACGGCTGAAAGCAAGGGAAAACTACAGCCGTAATTTTTTCTGAGGGCATGCAGCTTTACGGTATGGTTAAATGATGATGGCGTCCACTTGGGTAAAATATTCAGCAGGTAAAATAGTCCCCATTTGGATCTCCGGGCGGGGACTATTCAGGAGGATGTCGTTATCAGAAGAAAGGAAAATGGGGTTCTACAGATCGGAACGTGGAATGTCATGTCTCTTAATCGGACAGGTAGGTTAGAAAATTTACAAAGGAATGGATAGGTTAAAGTTAGATATAGTGGGAACTACTGATGTTCGCTGGCAGGAGGAACAAGGCTGCTGGTCAGGTGAATACACGAAATCAAATAGGGGTAATGCAGGAGCAGGTTTAATAATGAATAAAAATATAGGAGTGCGGGTAAGCTACTGCAAACATCATAGTGAACGCATTATTGTAGCCAAAATAGACACGAGGCCCACGCCTGCCACAATAGTACAAGTTTACACGCCAGCTAGCTCACAGATGGCGAAGAGATTGATTAATTGTATGACGAGATAAAGGAAATTATTCAGACAGTGAAGGGAGAGAAAATGTAATATCACTGGTGACTGGAAATCGACAGTAGGAAGAGAACGAGAAGAAAACCTAGTGGGTGAATATGGAGTGGGGATAAGGAATGGAAGAGGAAGCCGCCTGGTAGAATTTTGCACAGAGCATAACTTAATAATAGCTAACACTTGGTTTTTTTTTTTTTTTTTTTTTTTTTTTTTTTTTTTTTTTTTTTTTTCATCAGTCTACTGACTGGTTTGATGCGTCCCGCCACAAATTCTTTTCCTGTGCTAAACTCTTCATCTCAGAGTAGCACTTGCAACCTACGTCCTCAATTATTTGCTTGACGTATTCCAATCTCTGTCTTCCTCTACAGTTTTTGCCCTCTACAGCTCCCTCTAGTACAATGGAAGTCATTCCCTCACGTCTTAGCAGATGTCCTATCATCCTGTCCCTTCTCCTTATCAGTGTTTTCCACATATTCCTTTCCTCTCCGATTCTGCGTAGAACCTCCTCATTCCTTACCTTATCAGTCCACCTAATTTTCAACATTCGTCTATAGCACCACATCTCAAGTGCTTCGATTCTCTTCTGTTCCGGTTTTCCCACAGTCCATGTTTCACTACCATACAATGCTGTACTCCAGACGTACATCCTCAGAAATTTCTTCCTCAAATTAAGGCCGGTATTTGATATTAGTAGACTTCTCTTGGCCAGGAATGCCTTTTTTGCCATAGCGAGTCTGCTTTTGATGTCCTCCTTGCTCCGTCCGTCATTGGTTATTTTACTGCCTAGGTAGCAGAATTCCTTAACTTCATTGACTTCGTGACCATCAATCCTGATGTTAAGTTTCTCGCTGTTCTCATTTCTACTACTTCTCATTACCTTCGTCTTTCTCCGATTTACTCTCAAACCATACTGTGTACTCATTAGATTGTTCATTTCGTTCAGCAGATCATTTAATTCTTCTTCACTTTCACTAAGGATAGCAATGTCATCAGCGAATCGTATCATTGATATCCTTTCACCTTGTATTTTAACTCCATTCCTGAACCTTTCTTTTATTTCCATCATTGCTTCCTCGATGTACAGATCGAAGAGTAGGGACGAAAGGCTACAGCCTTGTCTTACACTCTTCTTAATACGAGCACTTCGTTCTTGATCGTCCACTCTTATTATTCCCTCTTGGTTGTTGTACATATTATATACTACCCGTCGCTCCCTTTAGCTTACCCCTACTTTTTTCAGAATCTCGAACAGCTTGCACCATTTTATATTGTCGAACGCTTTTTCCAGGTCGACAAATCCTATGAAAGTGTCTTGATTTTTCTTTAGCCTTGCTTCCATTATTAGCCGTAACGTCAGAATTGCCTCTCTCGTCCCTTTACTTTTCCTAAAGCCAAACTGATCGTCACCTACCGCATTTTCAATTTTCTTTTCCATTCTTCTGTATATTATTCTTGTAAGCAGCTTCGATGCATGAGCTGTTAAGCTGATTGGGCGATAATTCTCGCACTTGTCAGCTCTTGCCGTCTTCGGAATTGTGTGAATGATGCTTTTCCGAAAGTCAGATGGTATATCGCCAGACTCATATATTCTACACACCAACGTGAATAGTCGTTTTGTTGCCACTTCCGCCAATGATTTTAGAAATTTTGATGGAATGTTATGTATCCCTTCTGCCATATTTGACCGTAAGTCCTCCAAAGCTCTTTTAAATTCCGATTCTAATACTGGATCCCCTATCTCATCTAAATCGACTCCTGTTTCTTCTTCTATCACATCAGACAAATCTTCACCCTCAAAGAGGCTTTCGATGTATTCTTTCCACCTATCTGCTCTCTCCTCTGCATTTAACAGTGGAATTCCCGTTGCACTCTTAATGTTACCACCGTTGCTTTTAATGTCACCAAAGGTTGTTTTGACTTTCCTGTATGCTGAGTCTGTCCTTCCGACAATCATATCTTTTTCGATGTCTTCACATTTTTCCTGCAGCCATTTCGTCTTAGCTTCCCTGCATTTCCTATTTATTTCATTCCTCAGCGACTTGTATTTCTGTATTCCTGATTTTCCCGGAACATGTTTGTACTTCCTCCTTTCATCAAGCAGCTGAAGTATTTCTTCTGTTACCCATGGTTTCTTCGCAGCTACCTTCTTTGTACCTATGTTTTCCTTCCCAACTTCTGTGATGGCCCTTTTTAGAGATGTCCATTCCTCTTCAACTGTACTGCCTACTGCGCTATTCCTTATTGCTGTATCTATAGCGTTAGAGAACTTCAAACGTATCTCGTCATTCCTTAGTACTTCCGTATCCCACTTCTTTGCGAATTGATTCTTCCTGACTAATGTCTTGAACTTCAGCCTACTCTTCATCACTACTATATTGTGATCTGAGTCTATATCTGCTCCCGGGTACGCCTTGCAATCCAGTATCTGATTTCGGAATTTCTGTCTGACCATGATGTAATCTAATTGAAATCTCCCCATATCTCCCGGCCATTTCCAAATATACCTCCTCCTCTTGTGATTCTTGAACAGGGTATTCGCTATTACTAGCTGAAACTTGTTACAGAACTCAATTAGTCTTTCTCCTCTTTCGTTCCTTGTCCCAAGCCCATATTCTCCTGTACCCTTTTCTTCTACTCCTTCCCCTAGAACTGCATTCCAGTCGCCCATGACTATTAGATTTTCATCCCCCTTTACATACTGCATTACCCTTTCAATATCCTCATACACTTTCCCTATCTGTTCATCTTCAGCTTGCGACGTCGGCATGTATACCTGAACTATCGTTGTCGGTGTTGGTCTGCTGTCGATTCTGATTAGAACAACCCGGTCACTGAACTGTTCACAGTAACACACCCTCTGCCCTACCTTCCTATTCATAACGAATCCTACACCTGTTATACCATTTTCTGCTGCTGTTGATATTACCCGATATTCATCTGACCAGAAATCCTTGTCTTCCTTCCACTTCACTTCACTGACCCCTACTATATCTAGATTGAGCCTTTGCATTTCCCTTTTCAGATTTGCTAGTTTCCCTACCACGTTCAAGCTTCTGACATTCCACGCCCCGACTCGTAGAACTTTATCCTTTCGTTGATTATTCAATCTTTTTCTCATGGTAACCTCCCCCTTGGCAGTCCCCTCCCGGAGATCCGAATGGGGGCTATTCCGGAATCTTTTGCCAAAGGAGAGATCATCATGACACTTCTTCAAATACAGGCCACATGTCCTGTGGATACACGTTACGTGTCTTTAATGCAGTCGTTTCCATTGCCTTCTGCATCCTCATGTCGTTTGTCATTGCTGATTCTTCCGCCTTTAGGGGCAATTTCCCACCCCTTGGACAAGAGAGTGCGCTGAACCTCTATCTGCTCCTCCGCCCTCTTTGACAAGGCCGTTGGCAGAATGAGGCTGACTTCTTATGCCGGTTCAAGAATCATCAAAGAAGGCTGTACACAGGGAAGAGGCCTGGAGACACTGGAGGATTTCAGATAGATTATTTAGGAACCAGGTTTTAAACTGTAAGATATTTCCAGTAGTAGATGTGGACTCTGACGACAATCTGTTGGTTATGAACTCTAGATTAAAACTGAAGAAACTGCAAAGAGGTGGAAATTTAAGGAGATGGGATCTGGATAAACTGACTAAACCAGAAGTTGTACAGAGTTTCAGGGAGAACATTAGGAACAATTGACAAGAACGGGGGAAAGAAATACAATAGGAGAATAATGGGTAGCTTTAAGAGACGAAATAGTGAATGCAGCAGAGGATCAAGTAGGTAAAAAGGAAAGAGCTGGTAGAAATGTTTGGGTAACAGAAAAAATATTGAATTTAATTGATGAAGGAAAAAATATGAAAATGCAGTAAATGAAGCAGGCAAAAAGGAACACAAGCGTCTCAAAAATGAGATCGATAGAAAGTGCAAAAGGGCTATAGCCGGGATGGCTAGAGGACAAATGTAAGAATGTAGAGGCATATATCACTAGGGGAAAGATATATACCGAATACAGGAAAATAAAAGAGACCTTTCGAGAGAAGAGAACCACTTGTATGGATATCAAGAGCTCTGATGGAAAACCAGTTTTAAGCAGAGAAGGGAAAGCAGAAAGGTGGAAGGAGTATATAGAGGGTCTGTACAAGTTAGATGTACTTGAGGACAATATTACGGAAATGGAAGAGGCCGTAGATAAAGATGAAATGGGGGATATAGTATTGCGTGAAGAGTTTGACAGAGCACTGCAAGATCTAAGACGAAACAGGCCCCGGGAGTAGACAACATTCCATTAGAACTACTGATAACCTTGGGAGAGCCAGCCCTGACAAAATTCTATCATCTGGTGAGCAAGATGTATGAGACAGGCGAAATACCCTCACACTTCAAGAAGAGTATAATAATTCCAATCCCAAAGAAAGCAGGTGTTGGCATACGTGAATATTACTGAAGTGTCAGTTTAATAAGTCACGACTGCAAAATATTAACACGAATTCTTTACAGACGTATGGAAGAACTGGTAGAAGCCGACCTCGGGGAAGATCAGTTTGGATTCCGTAGAAATGTTGGAACACGTGAGGCAATACTGACCCTAAGACTTATCTTAGAAGAAAGACTAAGGAAAGGCAAACCTACGTTTCTAGCATTTGTAAACTTAGAGAAAGCTTTTGACAACGTTAACTGGAATACTCTCTTTCAAATTCTGAAGGTGGCAGGGGTCAGATACAGGGAGAGAAATGCTATTTACAATTTGTACAGAAACCAGATGGCAGTTATAAAAGTCGAGGATCGTGAAAGGAAGCAGTGGTTCTGAAGGGAGTGAGGCAGGGTTGTAGCTGTGCCCCGACCCTTTGAAATATTGAAAAACACTCGAACGTAATATTTATAAACAAATAAAGTGGACGGGAGATTTTATCTCAACATAAAATATTATGTTGTGTGTGGATACTGACCGTTCAGGCGGTAGATAATTTTTCTCCGGTGTTTTATTATTTATTATATAAAATATGGACATAAACATTCGAGTGCAAAGAGTAATCTGTCTGCACTACTAAAACAATGGACAATTAATGTAAAGAAGAATTGTGATTAATTGTCTTCTATCATCAGTTCGCTCTCTCTCTCTTGTCTGCCGTGTGAGAAGTCGGACATATTGGTTCGTTGCTGTTGAATGTAAGCTCAATTGTTTTATTAATCTGATAATATATTAGTTTAACATTATTGTCACTTTTATTTGTAAGAGGTGGGCCCTATCTCATGTCCGTTTCTTTCAAATGCCAAGATTTTGAGTAATTTTCAGCGCAACAATTGCAGCCGCAGCCGCAGCCGCAGCCCTAGACGCCATTACGTGGCAATCCTAATTCTTAAAATTCGCGGAATATGAATACCGAAAATAAATGGAATCACGCAGGCTGTAACCAACAAAAGCTTATTACAATTGCAGTAATAGTAACAATAATATCTCAGTAACAAACGGTAATGGGAACAGGCAGAAATATAGGCAACCTAATCGTGGACCAAATAATAGCAATGTTTATAATCATCAAAACCTAAAAGGACGTCATGACGGGCGCATGAGTAATGGGTATAATGGTGACGGCAGTCGGCAGTGACGGAATAGCCGAAACCAGTGACATGGACCACCAACACAGTGGCATTCTGGGGATAGAATTTTTACGCCAGAGGGACGCAAAAATCGACCTCTCGTGCAGGGAATTAAGCATTATGAACAAGGTTAAACGTGTGACATTACGAGCACGGGAAATGCACTGGAAATATTGCCGTAGCTTTCAGTGTAGTTTTGAAGGCCTACAGGTTATGAGCTTGTATTGTGACTTATGTGGGAGTCAATAATACTATAAAACGTCTGTTACTGAAGACAGGAAAGAGAAAGGGAATCTGATACACATGAAGGTCATGGAATCAGAATATTTGACGGCGGCTCAACAGGATGAATTGACTCAGCTGCTTGTGAATTATGAGAATGTGTTCTCCGAGAAACCAGGTGCTATCAAAGGCTACACCAATAACATCGAGGTAGTGCCTCACGATACATTTTGCCATGCCAACTACACCGTCCAGTGGTCCAAAAAGGAGGCAGTGTTTAAATGTGCAAATCGTAGATTAAGTTTATAGCATGTTCTTTCATATATGTAAATGTTGTAGTTTCAGTGTAGTATGTAAGAAGAGTGATGCACAAAGAGTTTGTGCTATGCGTTTGTAAAGGCAACAGTGTTGAATCTAAATGGAACTTTCGTATTTTATGAAGTTGCCAAGACCGTTAATAGTTATAGTTCATTACTGATACCACGATGTAATATCTTTAAAAATATTTTGTTTATTCTTTGGTAGCAAAGATGTGAGGATTCTGAGATTGCTTCTGCGTCAATAAAGAAGTCATAAGCAGGCCAAGTGGCGTGTGTTCTTGGTGATTTAAAATTAGACTAAATATCGTCAAGCAACATCTTTTGAGAACTGCCGCAAATATTACGTTATAGCAGTTATATTTGGTGACCCCGACGTGATAATAAGATGACATGACGACAAACGGGAGCGTTTCCGAAGATCGCCTGGAAGCAAACAAGGTTAGCATCAAAATTCCGCCTTTTTGGAGTGAAAAACCCGAAATTTGGTTCTATCAAGTAAAAGCACAGTTCAGCATTTGCAAAATTGTCACATAAGAAACTAAATTTAACCACCTAGTGTCACAATTGGAACCAAAATACATCGAGAATATTTGGGACATCATTTGCGGCACAGATGCGAATAAATATTCGTTGGCTGAGGAACGTCTACTGAAAATTTTCAAAGAAAGTGAAGATAAGCGTATTAAGAGATTAGTTACTGGAATTGATTTGGGAGACCAAAAACCTAGTCAGTTATTACGCAAAATGCAAGCCTTGGCAGGTGTAGATGTGTCAGAAAAAGTTCTAGACACTTTGGCTAGAAAAACTTCCGGATTCTATAAGGAACATTTTAATTGTCAGTGACGAAGGACTCGAAAATGTGGCTATAATGGCCGATAGAATAACAGAAATAAATCCCCGTAACGAATTGTTCGTCACAAAAAGTGGTGCTTGTAGCCAACAGAATGTTTCGATAACAATGAGTGACTTGATGACTAGAATTTCGGGGCTAGAGCAACAAATGGCCGTGCTGTCAACTGGTTATCGAGGCAGGTCTCGTAATAGAAGCTGTGAGCGTCAGTGTAAAAGAAGTCGTAGCAAGTCTCGAAATAAATACAACCCCAAGGGCAAGTAGTGTTATTACCACTTTCGCTTTGGGCAGAACTGCAAGCCTGAAAAATGCACACCTCCATGTAGCTGGACTGAAAAGGGAAACGCGACTCAGCAGCTGAATTAGCGGCAAGTTCTGCTGCCCAAGTCCATTGCCGCAAAACCCGCTTATTTGTAACCGACAAAAAAAACGGGATTTCAATTTTTAGTCGACAGTTTGCCGGATGTTTCTGTAATTCCCGCTCACGCAAATGTTAATAGTGAGTCACCATATAAATTGTATGCTGCAAATGGTACCGAGATTCCTACATACGGAATCGAACTTCGTACTATTGATCTGGGACTACGACGTCAATTTCGATGGCCATTCATAGTTGCGACGATCAATAAAGCTATATTGGGTGCCGATTTTTTGAGTAAATTTCAATTATTAGTAGATGTCCATAATAAAAGATTAATAGATGATGTAACCAAGCTCAATGCTCAGGGTAAAGTTATGTCAATCTCAGAGGAAAACGTCCTGAGCACCATGAGCCAAAACACAAAATTTACAGATCTACTGTTACAGTAGCCAGACGTAGCTTAGCCTAATTTGGTATCTAGCGAAATTAAACATGATGTCAAACATTATATTACCACTGGAGGCCAGCCTGTGTTTTCTAGGGCAAGACAATTAGACCCAAAGCGCATGGCGATGGCAAAACAAGAATTTACATTCATGTTAGACAATGGCATCATTAGACCATCTAAATCTGCATGGGCAAGTCCTCTCCATATTGTACCTAAGAAGGATGGCTCAATACATCCGTGTGGAGATTATAGACGGTTAAATGAAAGAACAGTTCCAGACCGTTATCCTGTACCTAGAATAAAAGATTCCCATTGTATTCTTCAAGGCAAAAACATCTTTTCTAAAATCGATCTGTTTAAGGCCTATTATCAAATACCTATTGCTGAAGAAGATAAGCACAAAACAGCTGTAATCACACCATTTGGACTGTATGAATTTAATGTCATGAGCTTTGGCCTGCGGAATGCACCTTCAACATTCGAGCGATTCATTAATAAAATTATGTTTGGGCTAGATTTTGTGTTTCCTTACCTCGATGACATTTTAATCGCCTCATCCAGTATTGAAGAACACCGAACACACCTGAAACTAGTCCTGGAGCGATTGTATAATTATGGACTTCGAATCAGCATATCAAAAGCAACCTTTGAAGTAAATAAAATTGAATTCCTGGGGGTACTGGATAACATCAGTGGGATCCCCTCCACTACCTGAGCAAGTCCAAGCAATTTTAGAGTGTAGGTTACCTAACAAACTGCATGAGCTCCGCAGATTTCTTGGCATTGTCAACTACTACCGTCGCTACCTTAAAGATGCGGCACAGAGTCAAGCTATTTTGCATGACTATCTTAAGGGAGCAAGCAAGAAGGATAACAGACAAATTCAGTGGACTGAAGAATCAAAGAGAATGTTTGAGGAATCTAAACAAGATATAGTAAATGCTCTATTATTGACTTTTCCTAACTCAGAGTTACCCCTAGGATTATGTACAGACGCATCACATATTGCTGTTGGTTCTGTGCTCCAGCAACTGGAAAATGGAAATTGGAGAACTGTTGCATTCTTTTCTCAGAAACTGAGTAAATCACAGAAGGGTTACAGTACCAATGACCGAGAATTACTGGGAATTTACCTTTCTGTAAAAATGTTTAAGCATTTGCTGGAAGGAAGAGACTTCATAATCTTCACTGATCATAAGCCATTCACATCTGCTTTCAAACAAAACAATGATAAGGCATCTCCTCGACAGATGAGACAGTTGCAGTACATTTCACAATTTTCGACCGATGTTCGTCATGTCAGTGGCCATGACAATATTGTTGCAGATGCCCTATCCAGAGTTGATGAAGTAGTAATACTGGACTGTGATGAAATTGCCAAAAAAACCAGCAACAAGATCAAGAACACAGCAACTCCGAACAGGGAACAACTCCTTGAACTTCAAGTCATATCAACTTCCATCAGGGAAAACATTGTGGTGTGACACGTCCACTGCCAATATCAGACCTTATTTTTCTCAACCTTTTCGTTATCAAATATTTCTTCATTTTCCTGGTTTAGCTCATCCTGGCATAACGACAACAGTGAAACTGTTGAGTAGCAGAGCCATTTGGTCAAGCATCAAAAGTGATGTGCGACAGTGGACTAAATCCTGTGTCAGTTGTCAGAAAACCAAGGTCACTCGCCAAACAAAATCACCGCTAGAGAAGTTGGAAGAACCTGATGAACGTTTCAGTGTTGTACACATTGACCTCATCGGACCTTTTCCTCCTCCTAATCGCATCACTTATTGTTAAACTTGTATTGACCGTTTTACATCTTGGATGGAAGTCATACCACTTGAAGATATTTCAGCTGAAAAAGTGGCAACAGCCTTCTACCAGCACTGGATTGCAAGATTTGGTGTACCATCACAGGTAATCACTGATCAAGGAACACAGTTTAGATCGCAGTTGTTAAGTAATTTTGGCATAGTATGTGGAATGAAAATTCAGCACACAACGCTATATGCAATGCAATGGTAAAATTGAGCGACTACATAGAACTCTAAATTCTGCAATCAAGGCCCATAACAGTTCTAATTGGACAGAAATTCTGCGTCCTGTTCTATTGGGGTTGCGCACTGCAGTGTGAGAAACGTCGAACCATTCCATTGCACAGATGGTATATGGAAAAACTATAAGACTTCCTTGTGAATTTTTTGAAGAGCCCACTTTAAAGATTGACCTTGATTCATTTGCATCTAATTTGCAAAAGCAAGTGCTTCATCTGAAACCTAGTAGGCCTACACAAAGCAAATCAAGATCACTATTTGTTCCAAAAGATCTGCAAACCTGTTCCCATGTCTTCCTGAGGTGTGACAGGGCTAGAAAACCATTAGATCCTACATATGACGGTCCCTTTCCTGTCATTTCAAGACATGAAAAATATTTCACTATTAAAAGGAAGTGCAAATGTGTCAGTGGACAGACTTAAACCAGCTTATCTCCTGCAAGAAAAATGGGAATCAGAGAAGGAACTTCCAAACTTTTCCAAGGACAGTGAACCACAACATCCCCCAGAGGAACCATCTCCAAATATCAGAGTGTCGAAGTCCGAACGGATTATAAGGTTCCCACTTCGATTTTTAGAGCAGTTGCCTCTGTGGAGAATTAATCAAATATCATACAAGACATTGTAAAAAGTTTTTCAAATTATTTTTTATAATATCTTTTGTCATTCCAATACGTTTTTTATTGTTTTATGTTAAGGTTATGCTTATTTTTTTAAAGAAAACTCCTTCATCACCATGTATTAATTCGTAACCATGTTACTGGAAGGGGAGTAGTGTAAAGGCAACAGTGATGAATCCAAATGGAATTTTTGTATTTTCTGAAGTTGCCAAGACCGTTAATAGCTATAATTCATTACTGATAACATGATGTAATATATTTAAATTTTTTTTTTGGTTTATTCTTTGGTAGCAAAGATGTGAGGATTCTGAAATGGCTGCTAGGCAGAAGTCAATAAAGAAATCCTAAGCAGGCCAAGTGGTGTGTGGTCTTGGTGATTTAAAATTAGACTAAATATCGTCAAGCATCATCTTTTGGGAACTGCCGCAAATATTACGTTACAGCAGTTATACATTTCTGTAGATGTGAAAAGTAGCAGTAACATGAAAATAATTGCTATTTTGAAATGAACTATAAAGATAGTTTTAAGAATATTTTTCAAATCTCATTTAAGGATGTTTTAAAATCTTATTCAAAACATGCAACAGCATGTAAAGCTGAAAGAATTTTATTAGTGTGTAGAGAATGTTTTTTTTAATTGTAATAGTTATGAGGCATGTGAAATCAAATATTGTACGGATTATTCCATATATATCTATGTGTGTTCCAAGCCTGAGACATAATTAATCTTCATTTACTGTCGAACATGAGTGTAAGGTGTATAACACCTAAGGTACCTCATGTGTTGTGGGCAAGGAATGAATTAAAATCAGTAAACGTGAGTAATGCTAGGCTGTGCTAAGACGTAATGCTACCTGAAGGCAGAAGTTTTCACGAGTTTATCGTGTAACTGCAATTCATAATCTAACGACAATATAGGTACTTGCACGTTAGGCCTGGGTTGCAAAGTGAATAAAGAATACTTGAGGCAAAGTTCTTGTAAAGTCGAGCCTGACTCTGGAGGACAAATAGGCAATCAAAAAGCAGACATGACATGCGACTTACCTCAGATCAGACGCAAATACCATTGAATTGTCAAAAATCTGATGGAAAATACGTATCTGTAATTGAAAGTTGTAACTATGTATTTGGTGAAAGAGACTGGTGTAGCCCAGTATGAACCAAAGTCCAGTTTGGATTGAGTTAATTGTATTAGTACTTGCGAACTAACCGAGATAGTTACTATGAACAGTGAAAAACAGTGAAAGTGAAATTGTGACTACAGACAGGGAAGTGCTGATATTGAACGTTCCATAGCGGTGAACACGCAAAACGCCAATATTATGCACAAGAAACTGTTAGTGTTCTTATAAATGTAAATTTGTAAGGGGAAATGAACCCATAAACAATGTTTTTGGAACACACTGTATTTTCATTAAGTACAACAAAGTGAGTTTGGAAAGCTATGCGCGGACTGTTGTAATACAGCTGACACAGCAGCAGCTAATGTTTTGGGCTAAGATGCGTACTCGTATTTGGACGCTCAAAAGTGCCTGCGAGTGCAACGGAAAAATGAAAATGATTTTAGCGGAACTAAAATTGAAGTGTAACGAAAGCGGTGTCATGTATAAACTTCATACCAAGGAAAAAGAGCCATGCCATATTTTTCCGCGAGACAATGCTGAATTGACACCCTGCAACCAGTGAAAACTTCACAACTGCCGAACCAATGAACTTTCATATCCCACTAGCCCTAACATCTACAGCGGGAAGGGAATATTATGTTGTGCGTGTGTGTGTTTCATGTACAGTGCTGGAGATGCGTAGCTGAGCAGAATCTGGTCAACAAGCGTGAGGGCCGGCTCTCATCCCACTTCGACTCGCCCGGCCGCTGTAAGATGCGCATCGCCAGCAGCTCGGCGGATCAGCTGATTCTGCGTTCAACACCGGCGGGAGCCACGCCTACGCCCAGGGCGCGTTGACCTCTCCATGGCCACGGCGGACGCAGAGCGCAGACCACACCTACCAACGCCGTCGGAGGCCGAACGTCGCGACGTAGAGCACCAGCACCACCACAACAAATGACAACCTTAATCAGTAACAACATATACTGTTATACTGTCATTTGTTGTTTTGTTGTTGTGGTCTTCAGGCCAGAGACTGGTTTGACGCAACTCTCCATGCTACTCTACCCTGTGCAAGCATCTTCATCTCCCAGTACCTACACCCTTCTGAATGTGCATTGTGTATTTATCTCTTGGTCTCCCTCTACGCCTTTTACCTTCCACGGTGCCCTCCAGTGCTAAATTGGTGATCCCTTGATGCCTCACAACATGTCCTGCCTTCTTCTAGTCAAGTTGTGCCACAAATTTCTCTTCTCCCCAATGCTATTCAAACCCTCCTCATTAGTTATGTGATTTACCCTTCTAATCTTCAGCATGTTCTGTAGCACCACATTTCGTAAGCTTCTATTCTCTTCTTGTCCAAACTATTTATTGTCCATGTTTCACTTCCATACATGGCTACACTCCATACAAATACTTTGAGAAACGACTTAAATCTATACTCGATGTTGACCAATTTCTCTTCTTCAGAAACGCTTTCCTTGCCATTGCCAGTCTACATTTTATATCCTCTCTACTTCGACCATCATCAGTTATTTTGCTCCCCAAATAGCAAAACGCATCCACTGCTTTAAATGTCTCATTTCATAATCTAATTCCCTCAGCATCACCCGACTTAGTTCGACAACATTCCATTATCCTGGTTTTGCTTTAGTTGATGCAGATCTTATATCCCCTTTGCAAGACACTGTCCATTCCATTCAACTGCTCTTTCAGGTCCTTTGCTGCCTCTGACAGAATTACAATGTCATCGGCGAAGTTTTTACTTCTTCTCCATAGATTTTTATTCCTACTCCGAATTTTTCTTTTGTTTCCTTTACTGCTTGCTGAATATACAGATTGGATAACATCGGGGATAGACTACAACACTGTCTTTTCTTTTGTTTCCTTTACTGCTTGCTGAATATACAGATTGGATAACATCGGGGGTAGACTACAACACTGTCTCACTCCCCTCCCAACCACTGCTTCCCTTTCATGCTCCTCGACTTTTATGACTGTCATCTGGTTCTGTACAAATTGTAAATAGCCGTTCGCTCCCTGCATTTTACCCCTGCCACCTTCAGAATTTGAAAGAGAGTATTCCAGTCAACATTGTCAAAAGCTTTTTCTAAGTGTACAAATGCTAGAAATGTAGGTTTGCTTTTCCTTAATCTATCTTCTAAGATAAGTCGCAGGGGCAGTATTGCCTCACGAGTTCCCACATTTCTACGGAATCCAAACTGATCTTCCCGAGATCGGCTTCTACCAGTTTTTCGCCGGCCAGTCTGGCCGAGCGGTTGTAGGAGCTTCAGTCTGGAACCGCGTGACCGCTACGGTCGCAGGTTCGAATCCTGCCTTGGGCATGGATGTGTGTCATGTCCTGACGTTAGTTAGGATTAAGTAATTGTAAGTTCCAGAGGACTGATGACCTCAGATGTTAAGTCCCATAGTGCTCAGAGCCATTTATTTTAAACCACCAGTTTTTCAATTCGTCTGTAAAGAATTCATGTTAGTATTTTGCAGCCGTGACTTATTAAACTGTTAGTTCGGTAATTTTTACATCTGTCAACATCTGCTTTCTTTGGGATTGGAATTATTATATTATTCTTGAAGTCTGAGTGTATTTCACCTGTCTCATACATCTTGCTCACCTGATGGTAGAATTTCGTCAGGGCTGGCTCTCCCAAGGATATCAGTAGGTGTAACGGAACGTTGTCTGCTTCTGGGGTCCTGTTTCAGTGCTCTGTCAAACTCCTTAAGCAGTATCAAATCCCCCATTTCTTCTTCATCTACGTCCTCTTCCATTTCCATGATATTGTCCTCAAGTAAATTCCCTTGTAAAGGCCCTCTGTCCGCCCGATAGCTGAGTGGACATCGCGACGAATTGCCGTCCTACGGGCCCAGGTTTGATTCTGGGCGGGGACTGAGTGTTGTGTTGTGTTCATCATCATTTCATCCCCATCCAGCGCGTAGGTCGTATAAAGGCACATTTGCATGCCGAGCGTGAGTTTCCTCGGAAACGCGAGATATTAATTAAATAAATAATCAGTGACAAATAAATAAAGCCTATGGCACACAACTGCAGCGCTGTGTCGCTGATAAAACAAAAGCACAATTACGTTACTCGTATGTTTGATTAAGGAAGGAGAGCTCTGGTTGAAGTGGTGCGAGAAGCACGTATTTTAGTTTATTGTCTGGCACACCGCCATATTTCATGTTATAGAAAATTACTGCGAGTTGCAACCATACTAGGCACTCGATTCTGAAAAGAATTTATATTTATAAAAGTAAGTAGGATTGTGAACTGTAGGCTTATTCATTGAATATATCTGATTTAACTAACTGTGTGATTTTTTGTTTAGTAGACAATCACCTCTGTACGACGTTTTGGCATGGCTGGCAAATTATTGTAATATTGAGATTTAGATTATGAGTCCGCACCTACCGCAGCAGTCTTTGGAAACGATTTAATTACGAAGTCCGATTATTTCAGTTTTATTTCACGGTCAACTACGAGTAACATTGCCTTTACGAAAAAGCGTCTGATACCGAATAATTAAAACCTGACGACTCATAGGAGAGACAATCATACAGATAAAATAATTAATATTTTATTTAATTTATTTTATTAATTTTATATTGGCGACTGCGTGTCGGACTTTTTATTTTGTCATTTGTTACATTGTTCTCTTTGTTTCATGTGAAAAATCAACTTTCTGGACCTGGACTTGACTATATGAGAAATAACAAAAATCAGAAGATATTTGCCAATTATAAAATTTTTGCGGGAAGACGCAAAGAAGCTTCCAGCAAAATAAGGTAAGACGCAGCATCTTTGCATTAGCAGGCTTGACCAGACGTATAATTCAGTGTATTAGCTTTTCAGTAAAAGTCTATAGTGTTTCTTTTCCGCATAACAGTTTCAGTGATAAATTCCATTCTCAGTATTTTTCCTTAAACAATAACGTATGCAACAATACCAATACACGAGTGTACAATATGGCCGACTTCTGTACGATATCATGTAACATGGCCAGCAGCCATTACCAATAATCTCAAATTCAGTTTATATTTTTAAATTAACCGACAGCCATTGTTGCTACGACCGATTCATGCTCAACTGCATTTTATTTTAAAATCAGTGTCAAATATTTTCTTGAAACATATATCACGTGTGGCATGGTAATAACTAGAAAACAATACGCAAAAATGGAACAGCAAAGACGTACTATTCAGACGCAATCCGACTCGGACGAGAGACAAATGTTAGAAAATGACTTTACGACAGCAACCGGTAGTGACGATTCATCAAACATTGACGCAAGTGTTGACGAAAATTTTGACAATAGGCCGTCCACCACAAAAATTTCAAAGTCTCAATCAGAGCCCATGTTAATGCATGACGTCACGTCTAATGACGCGGCGGGGGCAGAGACCTTGCAAACGGTAAACATTGCCGTCATGTTACAAATGCTAATGAAGCAAAACGCCGAAAACATGGCAACCTTACAGACGCAAAATGAACAGTTAAAGACACAAAATGACGGAATCAAATCTGATCTCATAGCACTCAAGACAGGTAATGACACTTTATGTAAGCGTGTGGAACTTATAGACGCCACACTGACCAAACAGATGACTGAACTCAGTGCTAAATTTTCCCAGCTTAATACGAGACAAGAAAAGACTACAACTGACGTAGCACTTTTACAGACACAAGTAAAAAACCTTAATGTCACGTGTGAAGTTCTTACTGAACAAATTCAAACATATCCTTCAGTACATGACAACCTTGAAAAACGAATTACTGACGTACAGAATAAATATGACAATGTTGAACAACACCTGACTGACATCTTACAATCTGATGCCACAGCTCATTTTCAAAATATTAATAAAGAATTTCATGATTGGGTAGTCAACAAAGACAAACATTTTGATAGATGCTTACGTGAAAATTTACCAACAATTGTGCACGACTCCGTAGCGCAATACATTACTAATAACAAACAGCTGATCAGTGACGCAGTACAATCTGTCACTGCACCCATGAGACAATTCACCGATCGACCACAGTCTGAATGTAACGAAAATATCAGTCAAAATGCACAGTTCAGGAACCAATATACATTCGAGTATGTCACACACATACCGCACACGACAAATACACAAGAACAAAACACACCACGACTACAACACATACCACGATGTGCAAACACAAACACAAGCTATTATCATGGTAAACCACAGCAACATTATCGTAATTACTCGCCAGCTGGACATAGCAGTAATTACAGTGGGACAAATCCATATCATAATGCAAAGGAAGACGAAAGCTTAATGAAACACAGGCAATTTCAGATTTTTATCCCAGAAAAACGAACCATTCATCCGGTGATTTTTCTCAAATCTTTTAGTAACGCATTTCCACGCACTTGGAGTGACCGGAAAAAGATTTCATATATTGTCGGTTACATCCAAGGCGATGCAGCTGTCTGGGCATACAGTCAAGCTGACGTATGTACCATGTACAGTGAGTTTGAGCGTGCTTTTCTGAACAAATTCTGGTCGCAATCCGTTCAGGAGCGACTCAGAAGACAAATTTTAGAACCTGAAACTTTTAACAGTAAAAATGGTAACTTACGCAGATATTTTGAAAAATACTTGAACATGGGACACTTTTTAGACGAACCAGTCGCAACGCGAGATATACTCCGTGCGTTGAAGGCCAAATTGCCTTTCAACATTAAAGAAAAACTCCTACATATCCCGGATGACGATTCAGATTATTTTTTAACAGCTTTAGATTCGGTTGACATGTTACTTGAAGATCAGCGCTTCGCGCGGCAAAACAGCAGCCACAATGTTTACACTAGTGGTATGCAAAACATGCAGGCTTGCCAACACAATTCTGGCGCGCCCACAGTTGGATACGCGGTACAACAAAAACAGCAAACTCACATGCCGTCTCAGTACGGAAATCAAAATCAACACGCGTATTCCAATACAAACAATAGTTACAACAGTAATAACATTTCATGCGGCAATCCATACAAAAGGCACCGCGGTAATAACTACAACGGTAACAACGGATACAAAGGTAATAACAAAAACACAAACAGAAATAGAAATAATAATAACTACGAGCCAAGACAGCATCAAGGTTGGACTCGTAACGATCAGTACTTTCATTCAAACTCTGCTTTACCACAGCAGCCACCACGTCAAAATTGGAGCATACCTTACGACCGACAGGTAAGTTATAATGCGCAACAGCAACAACAACCGCAAAAGTTTGGAGATCATAATAGGCAATATCCGAATGTGAATATAATAGAAATGACACCTGATGCACAACCTCAATCTGTGTCAGTACCTAGTACAAATGCTAATCCAACAAACTAGAAACAGTCACTACTTTGCCCCAGGTCGTGGCTGAAGAATCCTTGGGGGGCGGCTTCAATGTTAATCAGTTATTTGACACCACACTTGAACAACAGAATAATGATATGCCGAGTAATTCTAAACAAAAACTACCTGTTTTATTTATAAGATACAACCACAATAACAATATATCAGATGAACTTTTACAAGACAGTACACACTGTCGTTTAAACACAAATGAAATTGTTTTAGCATCCACTACTGATGTAATGAATGTTGTGTCTAACCTATCTTAATTTCAGATGACATCACAAAAACATCGATAATATCCCAGCAAAACCGCTAAAGAGGATGTAAATATCTGCAATTCATGTAATCAAATGTGACACAATGTAATAACCTATAGCGATGTAAAGATGATGTAAACATGTTTATGTGCAACTGTATTATGTTTATACTAAGAAAATATGTGACGTGTGTATGTATAATTACTTCTTTTTTTAAACTGATGTATCATGTAAAAATTTGAACAAAACGAGTGCCAAAAAGACATTGCATAGTGAACCTCTGTTCACGGACATTAACGAACATTACTAACTCTGCAACTACGCAGAAACCTATGTGAAGGAAACGGTTAATGCCATTCATTATGCATCGTACCTATGTAAACGCGATGTACGATTTCCTTGATTAATAACTACGAACATTTAGGTGAGCTATATTCAGCAAAAAACTGAAAATGTGAAGTGAATAATTCGTGCATCGTCTAGTGACATTACTACAGTACCCAACTTCAAGATGTTAACTGGATTAAATGGGCACAAAGTGCCTGTCCAGAAAACAACACGACGGGTGGAAGAATTTTGGTTGGAACTTCAGGGAATGAAATGTTCTCGAAATGTGACGGACACTCTTACCTGGACTGTCCAAGGATCGACGCCAGCTATGTGCCGTCCGAGGTTCTGCAACCAAGCTTCCACGGAATGTAAAAAACGAACTGCATGTGGACCAATTACTCGACGGGTCACGTCTGATCTGTAATAAGCAATGCTTTTACTCACTACGAACTGCATCACAACGACTATAATGGAAATAGGAAATGGACACGCTTATGTATTAATCACGTTGTTATACAACGATGTTACTGTGATCAAAAAACTTTACCACGACGATACTAACCTGTAAAAAATTATTGTGCAGCAGATGAATATGAACTGTAATAACGACACGATGTGTATAGGTCAACGCACCTGAAAAATACGGACATTTTTCTTTGAAGTATTTCAAAACAATACTATGTAACTAAGAACATTCAACAATCTAAGTTGTATTGTGTTATAACGAATATTGTAAATTTAAAACTAAGTTACCTGTCATAGAATGTAGTCTTCATATGTAATCTTGGTTGAATATTTTCTTTGTGCAACGACTGAGAAACGCGCGCACACGAACAATATGAACTGCAATACTGTGCCGCGTGATCTAACTGTACGACATAAGGGCAGTCACACAGACGCTTCTGCGCATGCGCGCACTCTATCTGCCAACATAAGAACTTTTACGGCGCACCCGCGTCATTCAAAGTTTGTATATAATGTGTATAATGTAGGTCATGTAAATAGTTGTAGATAACTTAGATTTTCTTGTGCCTTTAGGTGAATTGCTCGCCTGCAGGTGTGTCCTTTCGCCTCGCAATTCAGGGGGCAATATAAAGGCACATTTGCATGCTGAGCGTGAGTTTCCTCGGAAACGCGAGATATTAATTAAATAAATAATCAGTGACAAATAAATAAAGCCTATGGCACACAACTGCAGCGCTGTGTCGCTGATAAAACAAAAGCACAATTACGTTACTCGTATGTTTGATTAAGGAAGGAGAGCTCTGGTTGAAGTGGTGCGAGAAGCACGTATTTTAGTTTATTGTCTGGCACACTGCCATATTTCATGTTATAGAAAATTACTGCGAGTTGCAACCATACTAGGCACTCGATTCTGAAAAGAATTTATATTTATAAAAGTAAGTAGGATTGTGAACTGTAGGCTTATTCATTGAATATATCTGATTTAACTAACTGTGTAATTTTTTGTTTAGTAGACAATCACCTCTGTACGACGTTTTGGCATGGCTGGCAAATTATTGTAATATTGAGATTTAGATTATGAGTCCGCACCTACCGCAGCAGTCTTTGGAAACGATTTAATTACGAAGTCCGATTATTTCAGTTTTATTTCACGGTCAACTACGAGTAACATTGCCTTTACGAAAAAGCCATTGTCAAGCGTCTGATACCGAATAATTAAAACCTGACGACTCATAGGAGAGACAATCATACAGATAAAATAATTAATATTTTATTTTATTTGTTTTATTTTATTAATTTTATAGTCGCCGAATGTAGCGTCGAATGTAGTAAGACATGCACAAAGGCGGCCGGACCTGCCCCGCAAGGGGCCTTCCGGCCAATGACGTCAAACACTCATTTCCATTTTATAGACTCTCTATATACTACTTCCACCTTTCTCCTTTCCCTTCTTTGCTTAGAACTGGGCTCCCATATGATGGTATTCATGCAAGTGGTGCTCTTTTCTCCGAAGTTCTCTTTAATTATCCTGTAGGTAGTATCTATATATCTTACCCCTAGTGAGATACGCCTCTACATCCTTACATTTGTCCTCTAGCCATCCCTGCTTAGCCATTTTGCACTTTCTGTCTATCTCATTTTTGAGATGTTTGTATTCTTTATTGCCTGCTTCATTTACCGCATTTTTATATTTTCTCAAAATGGCTCTGAGCACCATGGGAATTAACTGCTGAGGTCATCAGTCCCCTAGAACTTAGAACTACTTAAACCTAACTAACCTAAGGACATCATACACATCCATGCCCGAGGCAGGATTCGAACCTACGACCGTAGCGGTCGCGCGGTTCCAGCCTGTAGCGCCTAGAACCGCTTGGCCACACCGGCCGGCTATATTTTCTCCATTCATTTATTAAATATATCTTCAGTTACCCAAGGATTTCTACCAGTCCTCGTATTTTTGCCTACTTTATCCTCTGCTGCCTTCACTATTTCATCCCTCAAAGCTACCCATTCTTCTTCTGCAGTGTTTCTTTCCCCCATTCCTGTCAATCGTTCCATAATGCTCTCCCTGAGGCTCTCTACAACCTCTGGTTCTGTCAGTTTATCCAGGTCCCATCTCCTTAAATGCCCACATTTTTCGGTTTTAATCTACAGTTCATAACCAATAGATTGTGGTCAGAGTCCACATTTGCCCCTGGAAATGTCTTACAATTTAAAATCTGGTTCCTAAATCTTTGTCTTACCATTATATTATCTATCTGAAACCCTCCAGTATATCCAGGCCGCTTCCATATATACAAGCATGTTTCATGAACCAAGTTTTAGCTATGACTAAGTTACGCTCTGTGCAAAATTCTACCAGGCGGCTTCCTCTTTCATTTCTTACCCCCATTCCATATTCACCTACTACGTTTCCGTCTCTTCCTTTTCCTACTATCGAATTTCAGTCACCCATGACTATTAAATTTTCGTCTCCCTTCACTATCTGAATAATTTCTTTTATTTCATCACACATTTCATCAATCTCTTCGTCATTTGCGGAGCTAGTTGGCATATAAACTCGTACTACTGTGGTAGGCGTGGGCTTCGTATCTATCTTGGCCACAATAATGCGTTCACTATACCGTTTGCAGTAGGTTACCCGCATTCCTATTTTCCTATTCATTATTAAGCCCATTCCTGCATTACCCCTATTTGATGTTGTATGTATAACCCTATACGCACCTGACCAGAAATCTTGTTCCTCCTGCCAACGAACTTCACTAATTCCTACTATATCTAAGTTTAACCTATCCATTTCCCTTTTTAAATTTTCTAACCTACCTGCCCGATTAAGGGATCTGACATTCCACGCTCCGATTCGTAGAATGCCAGTTTTCTTTCTCCTGATAACGACGTCCTCTTGAGTAGTCCCCGCCCGGAGATCCGAATGGGGGACTATTTTACCTGCGGAATATTTTACCCAAGACGACGCCGTCATCACTTAACCATACAGTAAAGCTGCATGCCCTCGGAAAAAATTACGTCTGTAGTTTCCCCCTTGCTTTCAGCCGTTCGCAATAGCAGCTCATAAGGCTGTTTTCGTTAGTGTTACAAGGCCAGATCAGTCAATCATCCAGAACGTTGCCCCTGCAACTACTGAAAAGGCTGCTGCCCCTCTTCAGGATCCAAACGTTTGTCTGGCCTCTCAAGAGATACCCTTCCGTTGTGGTAACACCAACAACGGTACGGCTATCTGTATCGCTGAGGCACACAAGCTTCCACACCAACGCAAGGTCCATGGTTCATGGGGCAGGGTACTGTCATATAGATTAAAATATTGTTACGATGTACCAATTGTCATCATAACAGTCAATTCTCTTGCATGTTGTATTGTATTGTATTGTATGTTAACCGGGGACCTAGAAACGACGGAGAGGCTCCGTCCCCGCCGAAGCCGCAGTGGTCCACAACCCCACGACGACTACCGCAGTCCACTTCACCCCTCCGCCGTCCCACACCGAACCCAGGGTTATTGTGCGGTTCGGCCCCCGATGGACCCCCCCAGGGAACGCCTCACACCATACAAGTGTAACCACTATGTTTGCGTGGTAGAGTAATGGTGGTGTACGCGTACGTGGAGATCTTGTTTGCGCAACAATTGCCGACATAGTGTAACTAAGGCGGAATAAGGGGAACCAGCCCACATTCGGCTAGGCAGATGGAAAATCACCTAAAAACAATCCACAGACTGGCCGGTTTGCGGGGACCAGGCGCTCCTTCCCTTACTCTTTATCATACACATTCCATTTCTTAACTGACGTCGTATAAATAATTAATCGAAAATGGTCGAGGCGGGTTGGTCTATAGCTCCGCCTAGGTTTTCGCCAGGGTTTTCATCAGACCTCGTCGAATGCAGAGCAAACAGCTAATACGCCCGGGATTGTACAAATTTCAGATTAACTCGTAATTGAGTGCCTCCGAGCACTACACAAGCTGTAATAGCCAAAAGTAACCAGCCAAAACGACAGTACAATCACATGATAGTGATCCAACTTACAAAACGGTTTAAGTGTCATATGATAAATGTCAGTTCAGTTGTATACCATATCCTTTTTATACATAACTCCATTTGTATTCAGTTGCATACTATGTCCTTTTGTAAATAACTCCATTTATATTGTTTGTTGTGCAACAACCATCACTTTGTACAATTTCTGAAAACGATGATAACATCGGTGGTAGGAACATGTGATCGATGTATATGAAGAAGTAATGTAACTGTTACCTAGAATGTGACTTGTGCAAAATGTAGAAGATTGCGTGTGCGAACATTGTGGACGCAAAGAGGGAAATGTTAATCTCAAAAAATACGTACATTTTATGCCACTAATAATTCGGGGGGGGGGGGGGGGGGAGGGGGGGGGAGTGTGCCATTTGCAGTGGAAATATTGCAAAGAACCTGAAAGTGATATTTAAAAGCAAATAAAGTACACTATAGATTTTATCTCGACACAAATTATTATGTTGTGTGTGAATACTGACCGCTCAGGCGGTAGATAATTTTTCTCCTGTGTATTATTATTTATTATATAAACTATGGACATACATTTTCGAGGGGAAAGAGTAATCAGTTTGCACTACTAAAACAATGGACAATTAATGTAAAGAAGAAATGTGTTCAATTGTCTTCTTTTACCAGTTCACTGTCTCTCTCTTGTCTGCCGTGTGAGAAATCGGACATTTGGTTCGCTGCTATTGAATGTAAGCTCAATTGTATTATTAATCTTATAATATATTAGTTTAATGTTACTTTTACTTTTATTTGTAAGATGTGGGCCCTATCTCATGTCCGCTTCCTTTAAATACCAAGATTTTGAGTAATTTTCAGCGCAACAATTTCAGCCGCCGTCGCAGCCCTGGACGCCATTATGTGGCAATCGTAATTCATAAAATTCGCGGAATCGAATAATTCGCTCGCAAAATGATAAACATTTTCTCCACACCCGACTGACGCAGCCGCAGCAGACGTAGTTTTAAGATTTTCATTTTCAGTGCTTGGCCGAGATCCAGAGCACGACTCGGACTACAACTAATTGTTCAGAGTGGTAAGAAATAATTCTCTCTCGCGTATGTGGGCAATTGCAAATAATAATCAAGATCTGATGCTGGGGAAGAAATATTTAGCCAAGGGAAAAATACCAAAAGATTATTTCAGTTCATAACTTAAATGTAACCTATTTCAAGATTAGTTCGTGTACAATACGTTTGCTCAGGATTAATCTCTATTAACCAACCAATATTTAAAAAATAATTTTAATTCAAATCTCAACCATTTTAAACAGCCCACCACGTCACACAATTAATTAATTATTTTATACATATTTTTTATTGCTAGGCGAGATAGCCTACCCACAATGTTGTTATTCGACAGAGACAGCAAAGGACCTGGAAGAAAAGTTGAACGGAATGGACTGTGTCTTGAAAGGAGGGTACAAGATGAACATCAACAAAGGCAAAACGAGGATAATGGAATGTACAGGAATTAAATCTGGTGATGCTGAGGGAATTATATTAGGAAATGAGACACTTAAAGTACCAGATGAGTTTTGCTCTTTGGGGAGCAAAATAACTAATGGTGATCGAAGTAGAGAGGATATAAAATGTAGACTGGCAATGGGATGGAAAGCGTTTCTAAAGAAGAGACATTTGTTAACATCGAGTATAGATTTAAGTGTCAGGAAGTCGTTTCTGAAAGTATTTGTATGTGTATGTATTGTTTTGTCAGCACAAAACAAAAGTTATTGGCCTATAATCAGTTATTCTTCTTAGTTTAGAAATTTTGGGTACAAGGACTATAGTCCTGGTTCATTTTCTGAGTAAATTCCACTCTTTGTTTCTCTTCCATAGTCTCCGTGAATTTCGCTCTTATAACAGACCACAATACTTTGTAAAATTCATACGGTATGCAGTCAAATGCCCGGACTCCTATTTCGTGGTAATTGCTTTATACGGTCTGCGATTTCTTCTTCGGATGTGAACTCCAACGACGTAGTGACATTTTCGTTGTTGAGGGAAGTTGTGATACTTTATAAGAAGCTTGCGGTCTTGTAGAATCTGATGATTGTTCTCCGAACCGTCTCTGGAAATGGTCCTTAATATCTTCCGTATCAACGGAGTCATTCCCATCGGAAGACGTTAGATTTCCTATAAATCTCAATCTGGACTGTTTCCGTTCTCTGCTGAGGCGGTAGATGTTCCATTTTCCGTCTGAAATGTATCCCTTATCTTTGCAAGTGATTATTTTTCCTTCGAGTACTTTTTCCTATAGTTCTACGAACTTCTTTTTGAATTTATTTAATTCGTGAGATCGGTCTTCTCCGTTACCCAGTTTTTCTGTGAGCTCTCGAACAATCACATAATAGAATTCGAGGTTTTTCCTTCCAGTGCCACTGAGCTTATACGCTACGTTTCTAAGCAGTTTACGAACTACAGGTTTCACCACTTTATTCCAGAATTCAGGAAAAGAACCGCTTTCGATGAACTCATTTTCGATAGCATTCGCAAAATTCTGTATTTTCCCACTCAACGCTGAACAGGTTGCAGTTTAACTTCCAGTATGCCCTTCCCATTACGGTGGGCCGGGGTACATCTTTTATTTTGACGACAACTGCATGGTGATTCGAGTATCTGACAGGGATTACTTCATAGTCTTGTGCAACTATTCCTGTTGTTGTATAAAATCTGTACAGTCTCTAAGCTGACAGTGGAGATACGCACGTATAATGGGATGGCGTGATGGCTAGTCGACTAGCTTTAGTTCTTCACTTATGGTATTTAAGGGGTTGATCCTGTTGTGTCTGCTTGCTTTACAACACGATTGAAATTTCCTCCCATTATTATGTTACCCTTTGCATGTCTCGGGATAATTTCACTAAAAACTTTTCTCTGCTAGTTCTGTTATTTGTTTCTGACAGGGCATAAAGATTTAATGTTGTTATTTCATTTAATTTGGTTCTGATAACGCGTCCAACCGGTTGCTTTTCTAAGTTCTCTAAGTCAAGCGCCTTTGTGGTTAAAATGCAGCAGTCCACCCGCTACAGCCGACATTGTTGTACAGATTGTATTGCTGTTGTAGATTCATCTCCCCGCGAGCTACTTCCTGAAGGAAGACAATGTCCACGTCATTGGTTTTTGTGATATTCCCCAGAATTCTCATCTTTATTCACTTGTTATTCGACAGATATTTAACATGATTAGAGAAACCACCTCCTATTGTCCATTGCGAGCGATTTGTCAGTTTCCACGTCCACTCAAATTCCTCTAATTTGTTGCCTTTCCGGATTCGTTTCCAAGAGTGTCACTTTCCATTTTTCTTTTCTTGTCGTCTTGGTGTTCTCTTTCTGCATCTTATTTTTCCGACGTATCACATTTAAATTTGGTTTGGCTTTCATTCTCGGTGCCTCCTCTACACCAGATTTTATAGCCTTATGGTTGCTAATACTTGCCCCAGCTGCCTTAGCTGTGTGCTTTGCAGATCGTGTGGTAACACTGAGAGCTGTTTCCGTACATTCTTCTACTTTACTTTCCCATTTACGTGCTCTAGTCACAGCTACTATGGTTGCACTCAGCTGTTCTTGTGTTGTAGCCTAGCGTGTTGTTTTTCCAGTGACTATAGTGTTTATTTCCTGCTGTAGACTGCTCAAGGGGCTCGTCAGATCTGGTTTTTAGGACTGAAGAATATCTGTACCCTCTTGGCTCTCTACCTCAACTTGGGGGCTACCCTTATTGCTGGAACGTGATCGGGCTTCTGTTTCGTTGGTATCTGTGACGATTTCTCTCCGGGTCTTCTTCGGAGCTCGTACTGCCCTTCTCTAACGCCTGTTTTTTGTTGTTCTGATTTCGATGAGAGCAAGAAATACTTTCATTTTCCATAACCCTTTCGTTTTCTTGCTCTTGATTTGAAATCTTGTGAACTCTATAGCTTCCTGAACAACAGCTACAGACTGGTCTTTATGAGTCTCATCGCTTTGATCGTAGCCTGCTTTCTTGTGTACTTCATTAGTGTTGCTAGGCCCTTGTTCATGGGTGGGAATTCCTCTTCAACTAAACTAGGAGAATAACTAGTAGATTCTATGTGATTGTTCTGGGTGTTGCCGTTGCAGTACTTGAAGGAATCAATTCTTGTGCCTGAAATATATTCCACTGTTGCAGATTATTTCGTAGAATAAATATGCACGTGGGCAGTATTCTTGAAAATGTCCTAGTTCACCGCACTAGTGTTATCTAGGAGTTTGCCCAACACATGTTATGTGTGCCTCGGAACCTCCTGCAAGAATGTCGGACAGGATGTCGGAAGTAACAACATCCATACAGATATAATCTCGTTGTAGCATTAGATCTTGTATCCAGTAGGTCACTTTTCGAATTCGATGCTTTTTATCTGTCCTTAATTAGAAAGTGCCTGTATTAAGCCCTTGTTGTCTAGCTTTGGGGGAAGATATAGTAAGCTGGCCGGTGTGGCCGAGCGGTTCTAGGCACTTCAGTTTGGAACCGCGCGACCGCTACGGTCGCAGGTTCGAATTCTGCCTCGGGCATGGATGTGTGTGTTGTCCTTGGGTTAGTTAGGTATAAGTTGTTCTAACTTCTAGGGGACTGATGACCTCAGATGTTAAATCCCATAGTGCTCAGAGCCATTTTATTTTGAAGATATAGCACTCTGACAGTTCGCTGTTACTTATACCAAGGGTATTGACCTAATCATCACTAAGTCGGAATTCAAATCTGCCCCGGGTTTTCAGTAATATTCTGTCGAACATAACAGAACTACGCAATTCATTATCCATTTGAAAGAACTCTGCATTATCACCAGAAATACCGAAATTTTCACCTAGCCAGTTACGAGCTTGTAAAGGCGAACCTCAAAGTATTTTTCCTGGTCGACTCCGTGGACTTTACTTACGGCTACGAAGCGGAACCTCCGCTTCATGAACTACACGCAGATAAGACGAAGATAATGAACAAGAAGTAGTGGTACTTCTTGGCTGCACAAGGAACTCTACTGACACGAACCCTAATACCTGTTTACTTTGCTACGGTCGCAGGTTCGAATCCTGCCTCGGGCATGGGTGTGTGTGATGTCCTTAGGTTAGTTAGGTTTAAGTCGTTCTAAGTTCTAGGGGACTTATGACCTAAGATGTTGAGTCCCATACTGCTCAGAGCCATTTGAACCATTTGAACCTGTTTACTTAGTTAGCTACAACACGGAACGCTGCACCGCTCGGCCACGCCGGCTGAACACTAGGGCGCTACTTGCCGTTAGTGCTTGGTGATGCGATATTAGATGGTTATTATGATATCTCTTGAAGGCTTATTGACTGTCTAATGATAATTGTGACGTATTTCTGATAAATTTTAAATCCGCCGTTGCTCCGAAACGGCATACAGCAAGTAATATAACACAGAACATCTAAATATGCCCAAATGAATATGGTGCCTGCTGCGTCGATTCGTGTGACGTCAAAATGACTTTACGTTTGTAGATAGTCTTGTGAGATGAGTGTTACCCAGACTTTCGCGGAATAAAGATCTTTGCTAAACACGCAGACCGGTGCAGGTTTAGGGCCACTAATGTTTAGGTTAGTCACAGTCTACGACAAACAGTAACTGTACATGCCAAGAAAGAAGCAACCTATTGCCAGCTGAAGCGATGCTAGCACTCCGATCGGCTAGCGTTTAGTAACACATGAAGCTGAGAACTGTACTTGATGTTTGTAATACTGTTACTTCCATACTTCCTAGTCACCAAACGTGGTGGCATTTTTCCAGTACGAATAGGAAAACGTAACTAAACCTTTCTGCGTCTGCGATTCCAAATGGCATCATTAATTATTCCTGGCTTTTTTGAGTTTCCCGATGCTTCAATGATACCGTTTGGCATCGCTTCACGTATTTCCAAGTTTGGCCAACAGATCACAGTGGCGTTTGCTTTCATGACTCGCCGTTTGTTTGAAGTGCAAAACAGAGAAGTGTCCTGAGTTGTGCTACTGCATTTGTGTGTGAGCAATAACTGTTGTGTTTAGTTTTATTCTGTGTATACTGAAATTCTTGGTTATGGAACCAACTTTATGTAGTTCCTCAAGGACAAGGGAAAGATATACGGTAAGTTTACAATATAGTTATGTAAGCATTTTTTGGGTAATTATTATGTAATTTCTATTGATGCCATCTGGAATTATTATTTTATTTATTAACCAATAGCTTCAAAAGAACTTTTGCAATGGATATGGCATATGTGCAACATATACAGTAAATACTCAACACAAAAAAAAATTTCCCCAATATTTTTCTAAATGTGACGCACAAAGGGTTAAAGTAATATCTCTTCTCCTGTTGACATCAGAATCTAATGATAAAATTTCAAGGCAGTTTAATATACACGGTCCACGGTAACCCAGTTGTGATCGTATCGTCGAAAATCCTTAAAGATAAGAAATGAACTGTAGCGTGATGGCACGTCCTATCTGATGCCTTGCACCTATTACAGTGCGTTTCACGAGTTTCTTTGTGTGTTTCAGACCCGTTTCCAAATATCTAAAAATAGACATGATTTTTACATTCTCGCAGATTAGCTGCTGCAACTTCTTGTAAACGCCGTTTTTTCCCTGTCCTCGCTTCTATTGAGCGTATCTATCATGCCTATTCTGTTTCCCAGTTATGTAAATATATGATATACATTTTCAAGAGTCCCTTTTCTAGATGTAACGTTAAATCGTCCAGCACGTCCACCTGAGACGCTTTTCTCTTATTTATGTGCATATCTTAAACTACAGCTAGCACCCGTTTCATTACAAAAAAATGGCTCTGAGTACTATGGGACTTAACATCTATGGTCATCAGTCCCCTAGAACTTAGAACTACTTAAACCTAACTAACCTAAGGACATCACACAACACCCAGTCATCACGAGGCAGAGAAAATCCCTGACCCCGCCGGGAATCGAACCCGGGAACCCGGGCGCGGGAAGCCATTTCATTACATTTAGAAAAAAACGCAATTCTTGCTCGCTTTCGGCTACCACTGCCGCATCATCAATTACTCGTATTGTGCTAATTTTCTGTCCTTCTGTATGCCAAGTGCAACTGACGCTGCCGCATTTTACAGGGCCACAATAAAATCCGAAATACGACCGTATTTGCATGAGATCCTCCACTCCACATACTCAACACACAACCGTTTCGCAGTGTGTCTGTACATGCCAGCCGCTTGGCGGCGCAGTAGTGGTGAAGGTGCTGAAAAACTGTGGGAGTTTCGTTAATCGTTATATTGGACTCTGGTTTAGTCAATTATCCGCTGTAAATATTCGGGGATTATGTGTATTTGGCCGTTCTGATGGACATCCCATCTGAACCAGAGTTACATTATTATCTAAGCATTCAGGCACGGGCGGTCAAGGACGGCAAAGCGTCCAGCCGCAACCACATTAAACAAAGAGAAACATCATGCGCTAGAGAAGTTCTCTTTTCAGTATCCAGTTTTCTTACAGACTCATTGCAACTTCCAAGGATCACTTCAACAAATCTTTCATTTGCCTTGTTTGCTACTGACACTAAGTATTCTTCTATATCATTTTAAACGTAATCCACTACTATACCACTACTCTGGCAAAGGGTCAGTATCAATTTGATTCTGTTATTTACAGATATTAACTTTTAATAAATACATTTTAATAAATGCTTTGCTCATCATGGCCAAAATAATGTGTTAATGTATTTAGACACAGCAATGTCGTGGGTGATACTATACGATAAGGCGTTATATATGTACAAGCAATAGTTTCTCAAGACGCCGTCAGTGGATTCCTTTACTTTAGCACAACTCAGTGATAACAATGTGTGGGTAGTTTGGTAAGATTTTGTTGATATTTTTGCTATGAAATGAAGTGATCGTACGTCATCATTGGCCGGAAGACATCGTCTGGGGTCGGTCGGCCGCCTGGACCAAGTCTTTCTATTTGATGCCACTTCGGCTATTTGCTCATTTTTGCGATGAAGATGAGATGAAATGACCAGTGACAGCTCAGAACCATATAGTAGATTTTCATGCCAATCCTGACATCACTTTTGCGTGAAACTTCCCACGAGTCACATTCAGGTCACGTAGCCCCTCTTAAAACATGTTACCCACTGTAAAGACGTTTTTTGGGCGTCATCAGACTAGTTTGATGTGATCTGCCATATTTCGTCTTCTATGCGGGTCTCTTCTGAGGACAAATTAACATATAAATGACCAGGAAGAAGGCTAGCTGAGATTAAGAACTCATTCATCGAAGTGGTAATTGGAGCAGGGTTTTCACAGCAAATCCTTAGTGATGCGAATTCTTTTGAGGTACTGGCACTCTTCGTAAGTGCGGTTTTCTTTTTTTTCAGGAATACACTGAACTAGCAGAACTTGTAAGGTGGACATGTCATCTTGATTGTTGTAAGTTTTAGAGTTCTCAACTGCGAATCAATGCTGCACATATATTTTGCTGTTTCTGCGTTACATGTACGTTCTCTTCACATAACAAAAAAAGCAAGTTCGAAATTTGCTTGGCAACTGCACCGAGTTCCGAGGTTTGTTGATGATTTTCTTTCGACGACGTCAATCATTAAAACGTGAAATTAAAAACACTTTCAGTAGTCTACATTTCAGATTTTATTTCTCTTATCCGACCTGTTTCGGCGTTGCAATACGCCATCTCCAGGCCCACTGGCCGACATTTAGGAAGAATCCAACCTCAAGTGCAACCGAAATAAGGCCCAGAATTCAGTAACTGATATCCGTAGACTACTCTTTTAACATCGCGATCCCTTTGTTCATCAACTGCAGACGAATCGTTGGTAAAGACAAAATTTTACTCTTTAGTTAGTGAAAAACTGTACCCCACATGTCGTGTAAAACATGAGAACCCTTAACAAGATGGTAGTTATTAGCTAAATGAAACCTCAAGAGTTGAGGTATATTAGGTTGTTAACTCCTGGACAACGAGCAAATACCATAAAACAGCGACCGCGACAAATTGGACTGTCAGCATTTCGATACTTCAGTATATTTCAATTTGTTTGACTGTTTCTTTTCGATATGTACCATATACAACCGTTTATTTCCAGGCACTAGCCATATGACTGATCCCTTTTTGGCGAAGGGAGTTTATTTTATGCGAAAATACGCTTGCATTTGTAGAGTTATACACGTAAGCCTAGATGCTATGTTTTCTAGGCCAAATGTTGGAGAACACATACAGCTAATACTGGTATCAGTAGGGTAGGGAATTACTCAAGTGATGACGGAGTATTCTAGCTGTAGGCAAGGAAGCTAACTCTATACAAGAGAATATCTGTCAACTTGATTTACAAATGGAGACAACCATTGTGTTTAAGATTCCTCAAAGTGAAAGCTCAAACAGCAACAAGAAATTCCAGAGGGGTAGCAAGAAATGAGAAACTCTCTCAAGTTCCGTAATGAGGCGTGCGCTCCGCCAGCAAAGTTTTTAGTACTCGCCGGGAGCAAGCGCAGAAAAAGCGTACCAGGCAACCAATATCGCTGTGTCGTAACCCTCCGTGGGCGTTCAGCAGCAACGTGTTAAGCAAAGCCTACGTGACAAGATGAAAGCTTCCATTATCACTTTGTTAGTATTGTACAATCGTCAGCAATCGAGCAGGTGAAGTATTAGGTTCAGTCTCTTGTAGTGAAATCTTCCGAAGTTCACCTGGTGCACAGGTCGTGCAAATCTTTCGAGAGCAGTGAGTGATGGATGCTGTAAAATTCAGTCTATAATAAAGATTTTAGAATGATGTGTGAGCTATAGAATGATATTTTATTTGATCTTTAATATTATGACAGTGAGTTTCGAGAGAGTCTACACATTTTCGTACTGTAATAATTTGCAACCTAAACCACAGACGACATTAAAAACTTTATATCCTTAATTTCTTTTATGCCAAGTTCTGTCTGTATGCAACTTACAATTTATTTAATTCCAATGTAACACGTTCCGATGTACAGACGTGAATCTTTCCGCCAAGAGTTCCTCCCCTGTGACAAAGTCTTCATCTCATAGTAACTCCTTAGTTATTTGTTGGATGTGTTCCTAACTCCGTCTTCCTCTACAATTTTTACCCTCAGCAGCTCTCTCTGGTACTATGGGTGTTATACGTTGTTCCCTAATATTTTAATAAATGTCCTGTCATCCCGTCCCTACTTCTTTTCAGTCTTTTCCATATATTCATTTTCTCTACGATTCTAAGGAGAACCTCACTATTTCTTTACACCTAATTTTCAACATTCTTCAGCAGGCCCTCATCTCAAACGCTTCGATTCTCTTCTGTTTCTGTTTTCTCACTGTCTGTGATTCATTATGATACAAAGCCATGCTGCAAACTTACATGCAGAGAAATTTCTTCTTCAGATTAAGGCCTATACTTGATACTTACAGATTTCTCTTGGGCCTCTTTGCTTGTGATGGTCTGATTTTTATGGCCTCCTTGCTGAATCCGTCATGGGTTATTTGCTGCCTCCCTAGCAGAATTTCGTAACTTCGTCTACCTCATGGTCACCAATTATGATGTTACGATTTTCGTCATTCGCACTTCTACTACTTCTCACTACTTGCGTCTTTCTTCGGTTTATTCTTAACACATATTCTTTACTTATTAGACTGTTCATTCCGTTCAACAGATCCTGTAAGACTTCTCGACCTTCACTGCGGACAGCAATGCAATCACCGAATCGTGTCAAAGATATAAAGATATTCTCTCACCCTGAATTCTGATCGCACTCTTGACCATTGCTTCTCCTATGTATAGACTGAACAGTAGGGACGGAAGGCTGCATCCTTGTCGCACCCACTTTTAATCCGAGCACTTTGTTGTTGGCCTTCCTGTCTTATTGTCCCCTGTTGGTTCTTCCACATACTGCATATTACCCGTCATTCCCTACAGCTTACTCCCACCTTTCTCAGAATTTCGAACATGTTGCACCATTTTACATTCCCGAAAACATTTTCCATGTTGACAAATCGTATGAACGTTTCTCGATTTTTCTTCAGTCTTGCTTCCATTATCAAACGCAACGTCAGGATTGTGGATACGGGGCTTTTGCCTGTACTAAATCAAAACTGATCGTTCTCTGCCAGATGTTCAGTTTTCTTTTACATTCATCTGTATAATATTATTGTCAGTAACTTGCATGTACGAACTGTTAAGCTGACTGTGCGGTAGTACCAGCACTTATCTGTTCTTAATTAGTTTCCTCATGTTGAGCTCGAATAGGCGATCTGTAGGGTACTTAGGAGGAGAAGAACTTCTTAGCCGAAGTAGCTACAAAAACTTTATTATAGATGATCGGTTTCGCTAAAACTGTGTTAACATCTTTTGACCTTCATAAAGACTATTACATATATCTTGTGCCAGCTATACACAAAATCCTTCCATTGAATATGCAGGTACGTAGACATGAAATGAGCAGTGCGTTGGCAAGTCAAAAATTAAAAATTGCTATTTAAATCACAATTCGCCGAAACATCGTTCCCATAACATAAGACGTCATGCCTATCAGAATGCCACAAGACTGACTGTCAATAGTCAATGTCAGTTCATCTCACGCATAGGCTGTCGACAGCCATGTGGCACCCTGATAGGCATGACGTTTTATGTTATGGGATCGACATTTTGGCGAATTGCGACTGACATAGTAATTTTTAATTTTTTAATTTTTGACGTGTCAACGTATTGCTCATTTCATGTTTATGTACCTGTAAATTTGATGGAATTTGTGTGTAGCTGGCACACGATGTTTGTAATAATCTTTCTGAGAATCTGGAGATGGTAACTCAGTTTTAACGAAACAGTTTATCTACAATAAGGTTTTTATAGCGATGTCGGCTAAGAAGTCCTTCTCCTCTTAAGTATCTGCTCTTACTATCTTAGGAATTGTGTGGACGGTATTTTATCGAAAGGCTAATGGTATGCTGCCTGTCTCATAGATTATACACGTCAACTTGAATATTTGCTTTGTTGCTACATCTCCCAGCAACGTTAGAAATTTCGATGGAGTATTACCTGCCCTTTCTGCCTTATTTGATCTGTAGTTTTCTATAGTTTTTTTTATATTCTAATATTGGATTCCGTCTCTTTCATATTGACTCAAATTTCTTCTTCTCACAGGACGTCTGACAATTACTCCCCGTCATATACGTCCTCAGTGTACTCTTTTCACCTGCCTTCTTTCCTCTCAGCGCTAACAGTGGAGATTTGATTAAACTCTTAACATTGGCGTCCTTGCCTTTTATTTCTACGAAGGCTGTTTTGACTTTTCTATACGTTGAAGTAGTTCTTTCTATGATCATTTATTTTTCAATGTTTTTCACACATTTCCTTCAGTCGTTTCGTCCTGGCTTCCTTACACTTTCTGTTTATATCATTCCTAAGTGAATTATATTGCCTTACTTCTGTTTTTCTCTGCACATTTTAGTACTTCCTTCTTTCACCGATCAATTGAAGCTGTTGCCCAAGGCTTCTTCCATTACCTTCCTTGTTCCCCTGTTTTTCTCTCCATCATTTGTGACTACTATTTTTAGAGATGACCACTCCTTTTTAACCAAACTGCCTATTGTGGTATTTCTTATCGCAGTACCCACATCTTTAGCGATCTTCATACTCGTCTCATCATTCCCTAGTATTTGAAAATCCCTCATTCTTCCACAGTGATTCTTCCGGACGGTTCTCTGAAACTTCAGCCTGTTCTTCACCATTACCTGACTATGATCTGAATCTGTATCAGCTCCTTGGTAAGCCTTACAATCCAATATTTGATTTCAGAATCTGTGTGTGAACGTAATGTAATCCAGTGGGAATCTTTCAGTGTCTCTGGGCCTTTTCCAAGTATACCTCCTCCGCTTGTGACTCTTGAACAGAGTACTCGCCTTTAGTAGCTGAAATTTATTGCAGAACTCAATTAATCTTTCTCTCCTCTCATTCCTGCTACCAAGCCCATATTTTCTAGTAACTCTTTCTTTTATACCTTGCCTCACTACAGTATTCCAATTCGCCGTGACTATTAGATCATCACCTTTCACGTACTGTGTTACGCCCTGCTTATCCAAGATAAAACAGTAACTGCTAGTTTATAATCGTTCTTGTTGCACCACTGGTAAACGTAATTGTTCAACAACAACCTGTCAATGTCATTTTCCCTATTTCTGTTTAGATGAATTAACTTCAGGTCGCTAAACTTCCTTGACTGTTGATCTTTCGATATAATGCGAATGAAAAACGTTATGTTTATATAATACAGCGACACATGTTCACTAAACCGCTTAACACATCATTTAGAAACGTAGAAATTACGAGGATTCTCAGTGGTCCACACGTCTTCGATCAAAGTGATGAAATTATCACTCAGTTAAATAATTAAATGTTCATAAATCCGTGTCCGTATCGTGCTCAGAGAGTAAAATCAAGATCCTACCAATTTTTAGTTAGGAAAAATGTTATGTTTCTAAATTGACTACAACTTAAGCCATGTACACTGAATTAAACTGAAGTTACTGATCGTCAACCTGTACTAAAACCTAATGCTATGAAAAAAATAAGATCAAGATCCGAAGAGTTCAAAGGACATGATAAAAGCAAGTGGAAAAACGTTCAGGTAACCACTTCCACACTTTACCAAAGCAATGGATGTAACTGAACTACTAAATGTTAAAAATTATAACTGCTGACCACATAAAACATTAAGGTGGGAAAATTCTTCCGGTAAAATGGACGAATTATGAGTCTAAGACAACTACATATTTGCGGGAAAAGTAATTCTTCTAAAACCTCCTCATCAGCGCCAGTTCGTAGGAGCAACATTACTTAGACTAGAGAAGTGGATATTTTTTTCCTCTGTAGCCTTACCATCTTCTGTATCGTTCGTTACCACACTGGTAGAGAAATGCACGTGGAAAGTGACGTCGGAGAGAAATGACGGTACACTTCGTTTCTTTCATGAGCTCGCATCTGATGAGTAAAGCGGCCATATTAAATCAGTTTCTTTAGCATATTACCCCGTCTTCTAAAAAAGAGATTCTGTACTACTGGGAGAACTGTTTTTACTTTCGAAAATTCTTCGAATACTCACAGGAGAGTGTCAGAAAATTTAAAAAGCTATTGCATGAAGTACACATTTTAGTCCCTAGATGAAAGTTACTGGATTAAAAGCAAGGCATGCTTAAAACAGACATCCATTTTCACCGGGCGATAGTGTTACAAATAATAATTTCAACATAGGGTAGTTTTCACAGCCTCGAGAGCTACAGTATTAGTATTTAAGGTTAAATAATTCGATTGAGTAATATGTAATGTTTCCTTTACATTTCTCCCGCATTCCACCTGTACCGAATGAGATTTCAGGCCAGTGCGCTACTTTGAATGACGACCAAATTAAGGCAATTCGTCATGCTACGCCGAAAACTCCTGAGGTTTAAATGTACGTACTTTTGTGGACGCAATTCACTGAAGACTTGAGAAACTTTTGGAGTGCAGGCTGCATAGTTAAGAGGAAGTTTCACGTAAAAGTGCAATAATGCAACAAGACCTGAGTGCAAAAAGCGAGACCACAGTGATAAACACAAATAATTCACAAATTATCACTACTACTGGAAAAAATAGAAAAGAAAAACAGAAACAGAAGGTACGAGGCTAGATGGTGGAATGATGATAAACTGACAGAGATTCTAGTACACTCTTCAACCGGGAGAATACAGCTGTGATTAACTGAGAGGGCAGGCACGTCGCTGACAACAAGGACAGCTATAATCTGTTCATGAACACAGATTACCGAACTGCGTGTTCAGGAGATTGAAAATAGCAGGCGGAGAAGAAATTGGGTTGATGTTGAAGTACATACTAGGTGCTGGACCAATTAGGCCTTGTAAAGAAATTATGGAGTGATGACAATTATCTGATAACAACCGAAAGGTAACTAGGACATCAGTGAGTAGGGAACTAATGAAATAAACAGAACTTCTGAAAATCACTTATCCTGCCGCATCCCCCTGAATGGGAACAGTTAGGTCTGCCATGATCAGAAATCCGAATATTGCACAAACATTCATGCACAGATGTAGTAGTTTGGAGTCGTCGTTGCTTTTGTAATGTTGTACTACTTCACAGTAGAAAATATTGACCGAATTGAAGACTGAAGTGCTTTTTGTTTTACTTATGGTGAAGATACTTTTCCAAATGTTTTAATTGCATACTGTAACAGTTTTTTCTTCCCAGCCTACATACCCATGCAAAATCACCCAAAGGACTCTTAAAGCTTTTTGAAAGGCACATTGATGCTATGGAGGAGTATGGGAGTGTTTCCCGAAAAATTTTCAGGCTATTTAGTGCTTTATTGAGGTCTACCGTAAGAACGACAATAAAGGATACCATTTTCAGTCCAGCCGAACAGGACATGACAAATGAGGGACTAGCGTACGTTCACTTGATCTCCTTATCTTATATTGGTGAAATTGTTCTGAAGATCTTATCTCGCTCGAGTGAGCCGAGGTAACTGACGCTCCAGCACTTGCTCCCTCCTTATAAGAACGCGGACCGCCCCACTCCGTATATACACAAGGCGCCAGAGACGTTGATCGGCGGCGAAGGGATACAACGTATGCATGGAAATAGATCTATGACTGCGAGGCCGATCCACACGGTGATATCGATGTATCATTGTGTGGACCGACCTCGTAGCCATAGATCTAATTCCATACATACGTCATACCTCTTTGCCGCCGATCAACATCTCTGGCGCCTTGTGTGTCTGTGGCCGCATGCGCAGTGGTCCGGTTCGCGGACTTAAAAGGAGGGAGCAAGTATTGGAGAGTCAGTCACCTCGGCTCATTCTGAAGCTGGCTGGACGGTGTACAGCCGAAATATTATAAGAAGAAGTGAAACCTATGCCACTGCACGCCCGAAATTCTGTGGAACAATCATTGTGCCGCGAAAATATGAAGATGCACATCTTATCTCGTGTACAGTCAGCGAAGAATATGGAAAAAACTGGCAGGGAAGTTTAAACTCTGAAAGTCCAGTCAAACAAGTTCCATACGTAGTGACTTGACGCAGTGATGAAGCATCGTAGTTCACCGGAAGTTGTTGGAAGGGGAAACACACAGACGGCGTCTTTCACAAACTAGCCCCAAGAATAAATATTACATTCCACCAGATGAGGCAACCCTGGAGTCCAACAGTGGAATAGGATATCTGAAATACCGTAGCTAGTGAGGCAGTGTAAGTGGTACTTAAAAAAAAAGAAAAAAGAAAAAAAGAAAGAAAGACAATTCATTCATCAAAGATGGTAATGCAAATATTTGTGTACTCCTTAGCACGTATTTAATACTTCTGAGAGAGTTTAATAAATGTAAACAAATGAACAGTACACCTTCGCAAATAGAAACTGAACAGTTTGACTGAAGACAGCAAACTATTAAAATTCACTAAATGCGAACAAATGATCAATAAAATTTTAGAATTAGAAATTGACAAATTAAGTGAAACTGGCGAACTATTAAGCTTCACTCCGCTGGTTCTGTTTCAGCATAGATTAACAAGCATAGTATTATCTAAGACAAAGAGAAAAACATTCCCTTAAAGAATAAAAATAAGCCAAGATCGCTGGCAATTCTTTTTATTACTATGACCGGTTTCGATAGATTTACGCTGTCATAAACAGTTCTTGTAACATTACTAGTGGTAAACGCTTGTTACAATACTGAAAGTCACCTAATGGTGTTGTGTCAAATAAATCATGGCAGGGAACATCAGCAAGTCACAAATAAAATAACATAAAATTAAAATATACAACAGGTTGTGCTGATGTCCCAGCATACAAGCTTGACAACACAAGAAGTCGTCATTGTGATGTCGAGCGAGTAGTATACGTTGGGACGTCAACTCAACATGTTTTATGTTTTAATTTCGTGTGATTTCATTTCTGACATGCTGATGTTTCCTGCCGCGTTTTAGTTGATGCAACATCGCTATGTGACTTTCAGCATTGCACAAGCATGTGCAATTAATAATGTTACAAGATCCAATGATGACAGCGTAGATCTGTTGAAACCGGCCATAGTAACAAAAATAATTAGGTAGCTTGATTCTTCGAGGATAGTGTAACTTTGAAATCGCCTCCAACTTGACGCAATGTCAAACACATGTAAAAAAAAAAAAAAATCCATTCGTAGATGTTGCATACCAATAAACCAACATGAACCAACAGAGCAGACCAGATTAAAAGCCACTACTAAACAAATTGGCACAGTAGAACATCTGCAAATTAATTTGAGAAACGACACCCATCTTTTGTACCCAAACCACTCCAAATAATAATTCTAAATTATAGATCTGACTCAAACCCAATAAAGAGACAGAAACCTTCAGCGGTATACATACGCTGCCCAACAGAATCAAAGGATCACGTTTTCGGAACCCCTTAATGGTCTCCCACTGCGACACATGTTTGAAATTTGGCTCAAAGGTGTAATGGTGCAAAAGCGTGAGGCCCTGCGATGTTACGCTCTGACTCGACGATGCTTTAAGCAGCGAGGTGCCGACACCTGCGGAACAAAGGCCACAGCTCAGGAGTTCTTGTGACGTGTAAACTGGGCTAATGATGTCCTACTGGCACCAAATTCTGTCTAATGTGACCGTGGACGTATCACACGATGCCCCTATTACCCACATTTTAGTCCTTCCCTGCGCTGGTGGTCATAACCGCGACACTCAGCGTTGAAATCACGCTGTCTTCTGATGGGTAGGCAAATAAATAAATAAAATAAAATAAAATCAGACACACCGCCACTCAAAATCGGCACAAAAGGGTGGCATAACGAGCGTCATTGAAACCACCCCTTTCATTGAGGCGTTAAATCCCAACTATCTCATGGTCAAAAGCGGCATTTCGCAGTGAGATGAGCAACATGTGTTCTATCATGTTCTAGAGGAGCGAGGCTCACTGACATTAGACACACACTTCGCGATAACAAGTGTTTATTACAAGAACTAAGCTAAATACAACCTCTGAGAATAATGTCGACTTCACTTGAAAACATCAGTGTATTTAGGGGCAGGGAAAATTAACAACGAAAGATTTCTACGCGGCTGGTAACTCGTAAGCAGTCTCCTGACGAACTGCAGGAGCTGTGAAAACATGGTGCTATGAGGCTGAGAGCTCAGTGGAAATCTACTGGTAACAACACGGCCCCGCAAGTCGATGAACACGTGAGCAGTCACAACAAATAGAACGGAGCGGTGTCCTCGGCGTAGCTGGTGTAAGCACGACGGCGGACGTGGCTCAGGACGAGGGCGGCGCGGCACTGCTGCGGGCAGTGAAGTGGCAGCAGCAGGCGGTTATTGGCTGCTCGGAGCTTGGGACGCAACTCTCTCTCCGTGGCTGGGGCACCGACTTAAGTGCGCGCCCGCGGAAGGATATGTCCGTAGTATCAGGTGAACATGTGACCGTGCGGGCGTAAATTAGAGCCCGCGACTGCAGCGCTGTGTGCTGCGACTTGCACACCACGTAGTGCTGTGGCGACTGCGGGCGGCATGACTGTACACAGTACCTTGCCTGTTCTGTTTACAAATAACCTACTAGTTCAGGCAAGGGCCGTAGCTGGCCTGTGAAACCTACACGTAAATGCGGTGCTCGAAATACGCAGGTGGCAACCCTATATACTCAACAATAGGAAGATGCTCTTGACAACGTTTGACGCTGCTCACACCCTCAGACGTTTCAAACATTCTCTAAGGAAATTGTAGGGCAGCATCACGATTGATTTTGATTGTACCCCCTGGGAGCGCGATCGTAATATTGTTCTTGCGCATAGCTCGGTACCATTTGACGAAATTTGAACATGTTCCGAAGCATCAACCCTTAACAGACTTGCAGTTCCAGTCCACATGCTACGGGATATAAAAAGCTAAACTCCGCCTGAACAGGTCATAAAGGCCCAACGGTACCGACCGGCCGCCGTGTCATCCTCAGACCACAGGCTGCGGATGCGGATTTGGAGGAGGATGTGGTCAGCACACAACTTTTACGGGATAGTATACCCACCTGAAACACAGTCTACAATTCAGGAGACCACAGTAGTGTAATAGATGGGTGCCGGGAGGTGCCGTATTGAAACTCGTCCGAGCTTTCCCAGTGATTTATTGTTTTTTAGCTACAGTGCCCTCATTCCTCGTGATCTGCAATGCTGAGGAAGCACTCCAGCGGCCCATCTAATGCTGTGTCGAGCCGGCCTTGTGCGCCAGCGTTATCAGGATGCCGCGGTTGACTCGGCGGTCTGCGTCCCTGCCGACTCAACTGTCCCCATCCCCGTTGCCTCCGCGCCGCTGCGAGGAGCCACCGAGCGGCCCACTGACAACTACAAGATGGTCTGCGCCGTGTTCCCTCGCCTCAGATGTCACTGGCGTGTGTTAGAAGCCGGGACGCCTTCCCGCGGTAGCGAGCCATGGAGTGGCCCGCCGCTGGCCGGCTGGATTCAGACCCCGCGTGGGCCTCAGAAGGTCGAACCTAAGACCTGCCGCGGACTGGGACGCTGGCGCCCCATATGTTGCTGTGTGTAGTCCGATGGTATGACACGCGCCGCCATCCAGGAGAGCTGCCACACTTGAATGAATCTCATTAGAAAACGGCACCCATTTATTCTCGGCTGTGCACCTCTGTTTTGCCAAGTGCGCCGCTTCGCATCATGTACTCATAACACGCTAGGTTGGCCAGAGGCTCCCGTCCGCCTGTGACTTGCGCCATGCAAGCTGCTGGGTGTACCTTCTCCGGCAATTCCCTGCCCCTGTGGCCTCTATTTCCCTTCGCAACTGCTGGTATGCGTAACTCACTGCAATCTGGCTGCATCTGGCTGTAACGTGTGCTCAGAATATCGCACAAAACTACTTTTCTCTATCCTAAACGGTGGTGCCGCTACAGTAGATAACTGTGAAGACGAACAGCTTGCATTTTATATTTCGTCTAGTAAAATGCGTCTATTGACAACATATTTCAACTGTGCGAGTTCCATACCGGAGCCACTAGCTTACATCAATAGCAATCGTTCGGAGCGAATGTCTCTGACTAGTTTCTGGGTAACTGAACGACATCTTGCCATCGGGAGGCAGACAGGCGGCGTCGAACGGGCACTGTAGGGACGTGCGCGGCATACTTGGAGGTCTTGTCTTGTCGGAGGAATTGTGTATATTTCGGGATCCGCTGTTGCTGCGGACTTGTTCACATGCCTATGGACTGAACATCGCCTGAAGTCGTCAGCCTGGCTTGGGGTGAGTATTGTTACCACCGGGATACCGGGTGGAATTCAAACCGTGAACCAGTCAACCATTTCGAGGAAGCAAACCTGGCTTAGGATCCCGTCTCACCTCAGGACTGTTGATATTATGGTGAGCTCCCGCATGCATCTGCTCACAACATTTTCATATTTGATAAACAAGTATTGTGGCTCCAGTCATCAGGATTACCTTTCTAGTCTGCGAGTGATTTTCCTGTGGCTGCCTGATAAACTGTTTGGCGTGTATGTGCCCCTTCGTTTCTTTGATTGGCTGCCTGTAGCGGATTTGAGCCCGTTTTGCGATTTGTGGCGAATTATTTTCTCGTATCTGTAAGTTGCCTGATGCCCAGAGGTCACATACGTCATATGGAACAGTAAATGGAAAGTCATTATTAGATGTGGGTGAGGTTTGCCTGCATGTTAGAATTCGGGGTCTGTACTCTTGGAGGTGATATTATCGAGTGAACTGGATGTGTAATGAATTATGCAGAGAAGGTCATAATTTCCAAATTTAGACCGAGTGAAATGTATCTTTTGTATCAACAGAAGTGCCGTCAGCCGGCCGGGGTGGCCGTGCGGTTCTAGGCGCTACAGTCTGGAACCGAGCGACCGCTACGGTCGCAGGTTCGAATCCTGCCTCGGGCATGGATGTGTGTGATGTCCTTAGGTTAGTTAGGTTTAAGTGGTTCTAAGTTCTAGGCGACTGATGACCTCAGACGTTAAGTCGCATAGTGCTCAAAGCCATTTGAAGTGCCGTCGTGGGGTGTGTTCTGTCGACGTGGAGCGGTGGCCCTTTAGTATTTCTCACTTAGGCTCTGAGAATGGATGGGCTTGTAGGATGTCTCAGGGCAATATACAGAGATATACTGTCGGATAGGTTCAGGCTGACAGATAAGGTACAGTACAAGATTTTGATACCAGATCAAGTTCCGGTTCGACTGTCTCTTGTCACCATATAGTATGAGGGTACTGAGGAAACTTACTGACCAGATTTTGCCTCGCAACGTAATCCGACCTTCAGCATTCACCCACCGCCCTGCCAGCTTTATTGGTGCCGAAAAACAGTGGGGAAGGATACCGTACAGTGATTAACTATCGGGCCCTCAGTCAGATTACTATGTAATCAGTACCATTGCTCAATCTGCATTATTGCTTCACTTGGTTTTCTGGTGTCCAGTAGTTTACCATACTCGACGTGAACTAGGAATACCAGAAGATGCCTCTTGCGGAAGACTCTGAGCCACTGACAGCGTTTGGCACAGGTGAGAACCTCTTCGAGTGTAACCATATTCCACTAGGGTTAGCTATAGGGACAGCCTTACTGTCACAGCTGTTAGATTTTAAATGTGTCTATAGCTACTTGTACTGATGGTTATCAAAACGTCCTTACAACCGGGTTCTCATGAATAAATATCATGAGAAATGGTGACCGAAGACTTCCGGTCATAAGAAGTCAGCTTCATTCTGTCAACGCCCTTGTCAAAGAAGGCAGAGGAGCGGACAGAGTTTCAGGGCACGCTCTGCTCTTGGGGTAGGAAACGACCCTTAAAAAGCTTAAAGACACAGTCTTATTGACAGGAAATGTGGCGTGTAAATGAGAAAGTCTGGTAAAGACTCCACACCTTACCCCTATTCGGGTCTCTGGAAGAGGACTGTTAAAGGGGTGGTCACAGTGAGAGAAATATCTCATAATCATCGAAAGGATAGTGTTCTATGAGTCGGTGCATATATTGTCAAAAGTTCTGACGTGATAGGGAAGCTTGAAAATCTAAAAAGGGAAATCCTAAGACTCCGTCTAGATACAGTGAGGTCAGCAAAGTTAAATGGAAAGAAGATAAGGATTTTTGGTCAAATGAGTAAAGGATAGATATTATCAACAGCATCAGAAAATGGTATAACGTATGATTTGTTATGCATAGGATGTTAGGACAGAGAATGAGTTACTGTGAACGGTTCAGTGATAGGATTGCTCTCATCCGAATTGACAGCAAGCCAACACTGAAAACAATAGTTCAGGTACACATGCCGACATCGAATGCAGAATATCAAGAGAAAGAGAAAGTATTTGAGGATACTGAACACATAATTCAGCAACTAAAGTGAAATAAAACTAAAATAGTCATGAATAACAGGAACGAGGTCGTAGGGCATGGAGTAGAAGAAAGGGTTATGGCAGAATATGGAATGGTAGTAGGAATGAGAGAGGATAAAGACTAATTAAATTCTGCAATAAATTTCAGCTAGTAAAAGCAAATACTCCGTTCAACTTTTGAAAGAGGAGAAGGCGTATCTGGAAAAGGCCGGGAGATACGGGAAGATTTCAGTTAGACCACATTATGGTCAGGCAGAGATTCCGAAATCAGATACCGTCATCTAAGGCGTACCCAGGAGCAGATACAGACTCCGTTCGCCCCTCTACAAGGGGGAGACCTTGAGTGATGGCGTGATAGAAGAACGCCCAGAAGTCTATAGGGAGAAGATAGGGGATCCAGTGTTAAAAACAGAATTTAGCAGAGCTTTGCAAGACATAAGATCAAATAAGAGAGAAGCTATACATAACATGCCACAAGAATTTCTAAAATCACTGGAGGAACTGGGAACAAAACAATGATTTACGGTTGTGTAGAATGTTTGAGATGGGAGATATACCATCATACTTGCGGAAAAACATCGTCCACACAGTTCCGAAAATTGCAAGAGCCGAAAAGTGTGAGAATTAGCACACAATCAGCTTAACAGCACACGCATCCATGTTACTGACAAGAATGATATTCAGAGCAATGGAACAGAAAACTTACGATGTGTTACGTGATGATCAGTGTGGCTTCAGGAAAGGTAAAGGCACAAGAGGGCAGCTCTGACGTTGCGCTTGAGAAAGGAAGAAATACTCAAAAAAATTCAAGACACATTCAGAGTGTTTGTCGACCTGGAAAAAGTGCAAGACAATGTAAAATGGTGCTAGATGTTCGAAACGAAATTCTGAAGAAATTAGGATTAAGCGATAGGGAAAGACGGGTGAAATCCAATACGTACAAGATTCAAGAGGGAACAATAAACATGGAAGAACTGGGACTGAAAAGGGTGTAAGACCGGGATGTAGTTTTTCACCTTATTTTTGAGTCTACACATCGAATAATTAATGACAGAAATAAAAGAAAGGTTGTAGTGTGGATTAAAATTCAAGGTAAAAGGATGTCAGTGATAGAATTCACTGAAGACATTGCTACCCTGAGTGAAAGTGAAGAAGAATTACATGATCTGCTGAATGGAATGAACAGTCTAATGAGTATAGATTATGGATCGAGAGTAAATCGAAGAAAGACGAAAGTAATAAGAAGAAGTAGAAATGAGAACAGTGAGAAACTGAATATCATAATTGATGATCACGAAGTAGATGAAGTTAAGGAATTCTGCTACCTAGGCAGCACCAGCACTATAAATCATGGCGGACGGAGCTAGGAAGACATGAAAAGCAAACTAACAGTGACAAAAAGAGCATTCCTGGCCAAGAGAAGTCTACCAGCATCCAACATCGCCCTTATTCGAGGAAGAAATATCTAAGCATGTATGTTTGGAGGAAAAATAATCGAAGAATTCGAGATGTGATGCTACGGAAAACTGTTGAAAATTAGGTGGATTGGTAAGGTAAGGAATGAGATGGTTCTCCGCGAAATCTGAGAAAAAAAGGAATAAATCGAAAACATTGTCGACAAGGAGGGACAGGATAATAAGACATCTGTTGAGACGTAAGGGTTTGGCGTACACGGTACCAGAGGGAGCGTTACAGGGTAAAAACTGTAGAGGAAGGTAGAGATTGGGATACATCAAAGAAATAAATGAAGACGTCGGTGGTAAGTGCTGCTAGTGGTTAATCGCTGCTCTGAGATGAAAAGAGCGGCACAGGGGGAGAAATTCGTAGCGGAGCATATGAAACGAATCAGACGACTGTTGACTGATAAAAAAAAGAGAGAAGTTACAATGTTCAGCAACATTGAAAATGACGTAACGGAATATCTAGGTGTTCATTTTTCCAGAGGAATACAGTTTAGAAGAAAAGAAGAAATTAATGAAAACTGGAAACTGAGATACTGAATGAAAGGCCAGTTGATGGAAATATCTCCTTTCAGTCCATTGATACTGAGAGCAGAAACTTACGTGACTGCCAGGACGCCTACAATTAATGCGAACTCGTCGTTGAAGTCTGACAGTGGAAGTGAGGGCATGGTAAAGGGAGGGAGTAATTTGAAGGATTCCTTGGCTGGACTTGGCAAAGTTATGCACCAAGTGTCACATTCAGTGTGCAGAGCCCGGAAATTTCCGAAAGCAATTAATCTTGAAGATGTGCTCGCTGTAGCAAGAAACGCAACAATGGTCTAACTGGTCGACTTCGAATATGCCAAACTTTGCTTTGTACGGCCATTCTGCCACCCTGCACAAAACAGTGAGTAATGTCATAAGTGCTTAGTAAGTAAACAAGCTCTGTACTATTTGTACTTTGAAATACGAAAACTCTCTTTCTTTAGGGGCCTTTTTCGCTATGGAATATTTCGGGTCTGAAAAAAACAACTGTGCATATTTTGCAACTTACGTGCTAAACTGGCAGTTAACTGACAATTAATATCCACCTAAGGATCGGCGCATTAGGAAGCTGTTCCACACGAATTACGACACTTTAATAAAAAAAAATACGGCGGTGAGAAATAATGTTAACACGCGTACACACGCAGACACACACACACATCAGTAAGCCATGCCGGCTCATGTATATGTGTATTGACACTATATGACTACAGTACACACTAGGTAACCAGTTCACTATATCGGGCTTTGCATTATGAAATTTAGTAGACACGCGAACGATCAACCTACCGTCATATTAATGCTACTGATACTGAAATTGATGCTACTAATGTTTGAGTGGGTGACTGCACAGCTATTGAATGAATGGGGAACGGTCATATACAAACCGAGATGCGGCTAGAGGGCTCATTCTAGAGGTTATAAATTTCGATTTATATTTACACCACTAGCCATTAAAATTGCTACACCACGAAGATGAAGTGCTACAGACTCGAAATTTAACCGACAGGAAGAAGATGCTGTGATATGCAAATGATGAGCTTTTCAGAGCATTCACACAAGGTTGGCGCCGGTGGCGACACCTACAACGTGCTGACATGAGGAACGTTTCCAACCGATTTCTCATACACAAACAGCAGTTGACCGGCGTTTCCCGGTGAAACGTTGTTGAGATGCCTCGTGTAAGGAGGAGAAATGCGTACCATCACGTTTCCAACTTTGATAAAGATCGGATTGTAGCCTATCGCGATTGCGGTTTATCGTATCGCGACACTGCTGCTCACGTTGGTCGAGATCCAATGACTGTTAGCAGAATATGGAATCGGTGTGTTCAAGAGGGTAATACCGAAAGTCGTGCTGGATCCCAACGGCCTCGTATCGCCAGCAGTCGAAATGACAGGCCTCTTATCCGCATCGCTGTAACGAATCGTGCAGCCACGTCTCGATCCCTGAGTCAACAGATGGGGACGTTTGCAAGACAACAACCATATGCACGAAAGGTTTGACGACGTTTGCAGCAGCATGGACTATCAGCTCGGAGACCATGGCTGTGGCTACCCTTGACGCTGCATTACAGGCAGGAGCGCCTGCGATGGTGTACTCATCGACGAACCTGGTTTGCACGAATGGCAAAACGTCATTTTTTCGGGTGAATCCAGGTTTTGTTTGCAGCATCATGATGGTCACATCCGTGTTTGGCGACATCGCGGTGAACTCACATTGGAAGCGTGTATTCGTCATCGCCATACTGGCGTATCACCGGGTATGGTATGGGGTGCCATTGGTTACACGTCTCGGTCACCTCTTGTTCGCATTGACGGCACCTTGAACAGTTGACGTTACATTTCAGATGTGTTACGACCCGTGGCTCTACCCTTCATTCGATCCCTGCGAAATCCTACATTTCAGCAGGTTAATGCACGACCGCATGTTGCAGGTCCTGTACGAGCCTTTCTGGATACAGAAAATGTTCGACTGCTGCCCTGGCCAGCACATTCTCCAGATCTCTCACCAATTGAAAACATCTGGTAAATCGTGGCCGAGCAACTGGCTCGTCACATTACCCCAGTCACAACTCTTGATGAACTGTGGTGTCGTGTTGAAGCTGCATGGGCAGCTGTACCTGTACACGCCATCCAAGCTCTGTTTGGCTCAATGCCGAAGCGTATCAAGGCCGTTATTACGGCTAGACGTGGATGTTCTGGGCACTGATTTCTCAGGATCTACTCACCAAAATTGCGTGAAAATGCAATCACATGTCAGTTCTATTATAATATATTTATCCATCGAATACCCGTTTATCATCTGCATTTCTTCTTGGTGTAGCAATTTTAATGGCAGTAGTGTAACTTACGGAAAGTGAAAGACGAATATCCACTGCTCTTCCGTCAAACAGATTTAAGTGACAATATACGTACTTTTCTATTTACTTTGTTAAAAAATAATACATCTTTCGTTGTTAATGATAAAAACTATTTGTTACCTTTTAAAAAGATATTTCGATAATAAAATTAAAGCACTTCGCTGCATTGCGCTAAAGGCGTTGGAGAGGACACGCGGGGAGTAGAGTGGGCAGCTAAGACGTGTTCTAGCGAAAGGAGAGGCAGAGAGCGTGGGAACAGTCCTCCACCTCGCCCTCTTCCGTCTCGCGACTCCCCATAGCTGTTGATTCGCCGTCTATAAAATATTGCCTTGTCACTTGACTTCATTGTCAGCCTTGTTATTTTACCATTTTCTCCAATTACGGTTTCACAGTTTCTTTCGTTCTTTTTACCTACAGCTCCACTGTCAAAGGGAGTAATTCTGTTGGAACGTGAATGCATACATTATATGCGCATTAACAGAAACAAATGGGTGAGAAACGAATGGATGTGAAAATCCTACCATTGGCTATGTTCTAACTGAATAAAACTCTGTGTGTATCGTATGGATGGACGGCCCAGACAATGCCCCAGTTAACAATCCTCGTCCAGGATTCGGGGAGGCGACAAGGGTAGTTTTTCAGGCGGTTTCCCACATCCTGCTAGATTAATATGGTGCTTTCCGCCCACGTCCCGCATTAGTATAACGATTCGCAAAAATTTATAAAACTGGAATAACACTAGACGCAGACAGTTGCGATACGCAAATTGCATGCAGGAGAATAGGTGCCGTGAGAGGGGAGTGGAGGCGATAGTAGGGGCATCCAAAACCTAACAGGTTGACTCCGTGAAGATAAGGATTAAACACAGAAAAAAAAGAAAAGAATGTGTCGTAACTAAGAAGACACCTTTCAGTAGTTGCATACATAGTACAAGTGTTAATAACCTATTGACACTGCAATAACTGATACTATTCACGCAAATGGAGGCATTATTTCGGAAGAATGAGCCTACTGGAGACGATGTTATATATTTAAGTCCATCTAAAAAAGCTTGCACTCACTAACGAGGAAAACTGTAAGGAACTCGCACATTATTTTTCAACACTCCCTAATTGTCGGGAACCACCTTCCGGATTCCCTAAAGAAAGACCTACCTACATGCAGCCTGAATCATCCCCACCAACACAAGAAGAAATTCACAAACACATAATTAAATTAAAAAACAATAGAACATCTAGTGACGATGGTATTACTGCTGAGCTACTGGAAACTCTAGGTCAAAATTATTTCATAGAGCTAACTCAAATCGCAGATATTTGGGAGACAGAAAAATTACCTTAGGAATGGAAATGTGGGCTTATTCATCCGTTACACAAAAAGGAGACATAACTGATGTATCCAGAATGAAATTTTCACTCTGCAGTGGGCGTTGATATGAAACTTCCTGGTAGATTAAAGCGGAGACTCGAACTCGGTACCTTTGCCTTTCTCAGGCAAGTGCTCTACCATCTGAGCTACCCAAACACGACTCACTACCCCCTCGTCACAGCTACAATTCCGCCAGTACCTCGTCTCCTGACTTCCAAACTTCACAGAAGCTCTCCTGCAAACCTTACAGAACTAGCACTCCTGGAAAAAAGGATACTTCGGAGACATGGCTTTGCCACAGTCAAGGGGATGTTTCCAGCATGAAATTTTCGCCCTGCAGCGGAGTGTGCACTGATATGAAACTTCCTGTCAGATTAAAACTGCGTATGTGAATCATTATCGAGGCATATCCCTACTCCAGGTCGCATATAAAGTTCTATCAGCCCATCTTCGTAAAAGAGCACAAAAGCAACTGGAAAACAAAATTGGTAAAAGGTGTCTTTCGCTCCAATTCATCCTGCAAAGAACAAATTTTCAATCTAAAGACCGCGCTAAAATACAAAGCAGTCAGAACAGCCCAATAATTTGTATGTTTGTTGACTTTAAAAAGGTATACGACTCAGTTGACCGACAGGCACTTTCTGATATCCTTCAGGTACAAGGGTTAGATCCAAAAAACGTTAACCTCATCAAAGAAACGTTGACCGATACTACCTCCAAGGTGAAATTCATGGGTGAAATATCCGAGCCCTTCCTGATCGAAACTGGCGTCCGACAAGGTGGTGGTCTGTCTTCTCTCCTATTCAACCTTGTGCTGGACAAGGTCATCCGCGATTGGGCACAGGAACAGAAGAATAAAAACTGCTGGAAACCTATACAGATGGGTCGAGTCCAGGATGACATAAGAATTTCATGTTTAGCTTTTGCTGACGACGTAGCCTTACTAGTAGATGACGAGATAACAGAAATAGAACAGGTTGAAACCATTAAAGAATGTACAGAGGAAGTTGGTCTGAAAATCTCTGCTATAAAGTCTGAATTCATCGTCACAGAAACTCAGCACAAAACCTGACTACAAAATACGGTCACATCAATAGAGTCCCATAGTTTAGATACTTATGTGAAGCCCTTGAGCCTAAGGGGCGAGAGAAAATAGCACAAAACATTCACCTCCAAAAACTAAAGACAGCCTACGGAAGGTGTCCAAAAATACAAAATTAGGCACTATAATACAGTATTAAAACCTGGAGCCCTGTATGCCAGTGAAACCCTGACAGTCCACATAAAAAGTGACCTAGAAAACTTATTAAAGGAAGAACGTATAATCATCAGAAATATACTAGGGCCAAAGAAAACAGAAGAGGGGTATGGACTACAATTTCGTCAGACAACTGAGAAATTGTACAACCTTGCAGCAGACATGGGTACGTCTCGAGGCTTCCCAAAACCAGACTTACGCACAAAATTTTTAAATACATAGAAGGACTTAAAACTATACCCTAAAAACAAGAGGTCAAAAAGGACGTACAAAAAGCTCAGATAATTTATTCAGATATTCTGGACAGAAAGATATTTAAGCAGAAAGTTGACAGATAGGAAGATAAGTCAGAAAACGAAATTTCGAAGAAAGTAGGAAAAAAAATTACAGAAGAAATGAAGATCGCCCATAAGGCAAAAATGAAAGCAGTGTGAAAAAAAGTGTAGAGAATCAAGAAGCTTTGCGGAATCCAACAGAGTCTAATCGCACATAGTAGATAGTAACAAGTCCGTCAAACATCTTCAAGTCGATCACAGTTAAATTTTCCCGTAGTTGCACTCATGAAAATATTTTTACAATAGCACGTACTGTCCTTAATAAACCATGTCATTCGACTTCCAGCCGCATACCCGTCGCACATATTCTTCTCAGGAGGATAACTGAGTGTTGCGTTGAACAGGACAGCAGTGCTGTGGAGAAATTGGTAAGCGGAAATGATTAGTGTGGAAAAGCAGGTGGTAAGATTCATGGGGTAACAACGATGTAAGTTAGACCACGGTTATAGAGAAGGAAGAAAAGAATAGAATAGAAAACAAGGGGGAGGGAGGTCTGAGTTGTTGAAATTGCAAGGCGGGAAGAGGCAGAAGGTGTACCAGTGCGGTGCATATTGATAGCACTACGGCTACATGTCTGCTTTCGTAACCAGGAGAGAAACTGATAAAGTTGAAAACGATGAGATTCAGAATGCTTAGATATGAGGATATTTTCAGTGCGAACGGAGAGGGAGAGGAATTTGATGAGGTGGTAAAGGAATAGAGTTCCACAAGGTAATGGGACTTCCTGGAACACCTTGAGAATGATGTCACTCAGTTTAGTAAAATGACTCTGCGAATCTGTATTTGCAACCAAATGTGGGTAAAAGTGTTGCTGTTCATATATTCTAATGTGCAAAGATAATGATTTCCGCCTTTAACATTACAACATATATCAAATCATTTATTCAAATCTGCAAAGAAATCTTTAAGTATTAGATTTTGTTAACGCGAGAGCAGTTTTAAATCTGAGTTACGAGTAACTGCCTTCAACAAACATTACAGAACAAAACTATCGTATCTCTTGGACGTCATGTTATATTTTTAGATCCAACTTTAGATATAACGTTGAATTATTATTTCTGTGTTACTGTATAAAGATAACGATTGAGATTGTGTTTTGGATAGGCTTAAAACAGATTTTCGTGTTTGTGTGGAAGAGATTCTTTGTAAATAATACGTATTCTCCAATGGATATCTCATTTTGCGACTTCCCACAACAAGTAATCTCGAATGTTAAGTAGGACTACACATCGACTACAATGTAGTAAAGAGATTCAGTTTAGTTCTCTTAATTTTGTTATTGTTGGAGCTTAAATTGCTGTGCAATCCGGATTAACTTTATTAGAATTACTTCGTTATTAGTTATTCAGAGAAAAATAAAGACAGCATTTAACGTCCCGTCGACATAGAGGTCTAAGAGACTAAGCACAAGCTGGGATAGTGTCAAGGATGAGGAAGGAAATTGGCCGTGCCCTTTCAAAGGAAATATTCCGGCATTTGCCTGAGCTATTAAGGGAAATCACGGAGAACCTAAATCCGCACCCAGGTTTGAATCGTCGTCCTCCCCAATGCGAGTCCAGTGTGCTAGTCGCTGCACTACCTCCCTCGGTAGTTGTTCAGTTAATAAAAGTAAAGCTTTGCTTATGATTTAATGCCAAACAGTGTGTTGTTTTTATGTTGCCAAAGTATTTGTTTTTCTGCAATGTTTTGACTGCATTTCCTCAAGGAGGTGAAATGGCAGCAGAAAACGAATGCTCTTCACCTATGTAGCACTTTTTAAAGCAGTGTAGCTGGAAACAAAGTATATAAAAATAAAGAAATACAGATGATATTACTCGTGTCTCGAAACATGTTGTGGTGGTAGTTTTCGAAATGGTCGTTGTCATGTTGTTGTTACGTTGTATTAAGATGTTCGTGCTGATGTTAGTCAGTTGAAAGATAATGTCTGAGATTTAAATGCTCCGGTAAGACAGGTGGCTGGATTCAGATCAAGAAAAGCAAAGTCGAAGTGTGATGCAAATTGAGATTTTCGAGATGAAGGAGAAATTTTGTTACATTGTGTTACGAAATATCCGCCACCGCGGACTTGGTTACGAAATCAAAGCAACGTCCTGTGTCCCGCTTTCGATCCCAAGCACCGTTTAAACTTCGAAATTATCGGAATAAAAGGAGTCACCCTAGATCTGAAAATGGGCTTGTCGAAGCGAATGGAGAACCAATCACGAGTATGGGGTAGCCGTTTCCAATCAGCGTGGAAAACTGCCCCTAAAATGCGAAAAATTAGCGATGATCAGCGAAGTGAGGCTGCAGAAGGCAACGGAAACCACAGCATAATGGTACATCATGTGTATTCACAGGACATAATTGAAACAGGTGTCATGATGGAAAAGATTCTGTATTAGTCCGCCATTCCTCCCCTCTAGGAGGCCATTGCGAAGGAAGGCGTAAACATGTTAAGGATATCAACAATAGGTTAACATTCTAAGAATAGTAAAGTGAAATGACAGAAGTCTGACTCCGGTTGTGAAGCTTGAAGGTATGAAAAGTGAATTGCAAACCCTCAATCTAGTTATAGTGGAGGGCAGTGGAGAGGAAAAGAAGAGCATCAGATCTGGTCGTAGCAAAATAAACCAGTACAAACAGCGGAAGAAAATGGTGTAACAGGAATGTGATTCGTTCAGCGGTAGGAATATTCTCATCATAATCTACAGCAAACCAACACCTACAACAGCATCCTCAGTTATACACGCCGGCGTCACAAGCAGAAAATAAGAGCTAGAGAAAGTATCTGAGGCTACTTAACAGGTAATTCAGTACGTAATGAGAGACGATGAGATTGGCGCGAACTTGTAGGAGACTGGATAGAAGACAGAGTCACCGGGGAATATAGGCTTGGGTGTAGGAATAAGATAGCAGAAACCCTAACTGAGATTCATGATTTCGATTAGTAGGAGCGAATCATTAGTGGAGGTGCCCATGGAAAAACTATGCGGACGTGGAAGGACTCCAGCTGAGTTACAATGAGGTTAGACAGAGATTCCGAAATCAGATAATTATAGAATTGTAAAGCGTAACCAGGAGCAGATAGAGATTCAAATAACATATAATGCTGATAAAGACTGGGTTGAAGTTAAGAATAATCGTCCGAATGTACCGATGTGAAAAGAAGTGGGATCCTGAAGTAATGAGAATGATGTGACACGTTTGACGTACCTTAAGACTGTGGGTGCTGCAATAATGAATACCACAATAGGCAGTTAGATTGGATAGGAACTGACAACTCTAAATATGTCAGCCACGGAAATTACGATGACAGATGTTGGCTCAAGAAAGGTAGCCGAAAAGAAACTATGATTAACAGAAGAGATACTGCAATTATATATATGAAGATAGTAACTATTCTCGAAAGAACGGATACCACTGATGACCGTGCAACTTCTCTAGAATAAATGATAATTAATTGAAACTCTCAGCTGCCGACAGGTGTAGTTGATATATCTCGATGGGGACAGCTGAAAATAAGTTCGCTGAACGGGACTCGAACCCGGGATCTCCTGCTTACGTGGCAGCCGCTCTATCAACCTGAGCCACCAAGGACACAGATGAATAGCGTGACTGCAGGGACTCATCCCTTGCACGCTTCCCGTGAGACCAACATTCCCAAATGTCCACAATGTACATACTTGATGCATCTAATAGATATTTGCCCATCCTCTCATTACTCGCGCACACTAAGGTGACGATTCCCGTAGCGAGGTATATCAACTACACCTGTCGGCGGATGAGGGTTTCAGTTAATTATCATTTATTATAGAGAAGCTGCAAGGTAATCAATGGTATCTGTTCTTTCGAGAACATATCTTCATGTATATAATTAAAGGCTACCCAGCCATTGACCTTTATCTGTGTGAATGCGCACGGGTTGCCCGATCTCTTACGGGAATCGTCACCTTAGTGTGAGCGAGTAATGAGTGTAGGGGCAAATATCTATTAGGTATATTACGTGACAGCAATAGACCTTGGAGACAAGTCGGCTGGAGGACTCTGTATTGAATCGCGACGCAATTTGTGTATTCCATCGTCATTTTTTGAGGGTGGGAGGGTTAAAATTTCCTGTCAGTTTTGCGTCGGATTCGAGAAACTGGACTCACAGGAGAACCACCATGTGGTGACCCAGGCAGCATTAGACGCTTGGAAGTAAGTCGGCTGGAGGACGATGTATTGAATCGCGACGCAATTTGTGTGTTCCATCGTCATTAACCGGAGTCAGGCAACCCAGGCAGCAGCAGACGCTTGGAGATAAGTCGGCTGGAGGACGATGTATTGAATCTCGACGCAATTTGTGTGTTCCATCGTCATCAAGAGGGAGGGAAGGTATGAATTAACTGTCACTTGTGCGTCGGATTCAAGAAACTGGACTCACAGGAGAACCACCATCAGGTGACCGAGGCAGCATTAGACGCTTGGAAGTAAGTCGGTCGGAGGAAGATGTATTGAAACGCGACGCAATTTGTGTGTTCCATCGTCTTTAAGACGGTGGGAACGTTGAAATTAACTGTGAGTTTTGCGTCGGATTCGAGAAACTATACTCATAGGAGAAAGACCATCAGGTGACCCAGGCAGCAACAGACGCTTGGAGATAAGTTGGCTGGAGGACGATGTATTGAATCGCGACGCAATTTGTGTGTTCCATCGTCATTAAGAGAGTCGGAAGGTTACAATTAACTGTCAGTTTTTCATCGGATTTGAGAAACTAGACTCACAGGAGAACGACCATCAGGTGACCGAGGCAGCAATAGACCACTGGAGACAATTCGTTTGGAGGACGATGTATTGAATCGCGACGCAATTTGTGTGTTCCATCGTCATTAAGAGGGTGGGAGGGTTACAATTAACTGTCAATTTTGCGTCGGATTTGAGAAACTAAACACACAGGAGAACGATCATCTGGAGACCCACGCAACAATAGACGCTTGGAGATAAGTCGGCTGCAGGACGATGTATTGAATCGCGTCGCAATATGTGTGTTCCATCGACATTGAGAAGGTGGGAACGTTTCAATTAACTGTCAGTTCTGCGTCGGATTCGAGAAACTAGACTCACAGGAGAAGCACCATGTGGTGACACAGGCAGCAATAGACGCTTGGTAATAAGTCGCCTGGAGGACGATGTGGGAAGCGTGCAAGGGATAAATCCCTGCAGTCGCGCTATTCACCTGTGACATCGGTGGCTCAGATGGATAGAGCTTCTGCCATGTAAGCAGGAGATCCCGAACTCGAGTCCCGTTCGGGGCACACATTTTCAGCTGTCCCCATCGAGATATATCAGTTACACCTGGTCGGCAGATGAGCGTTTCAATTAATTATCATTTAGATACTGCAATTGTTCATGACAATGTCCTCTAGGATTTTTGTTGACCAGCTTGACAAATTTTATAAAAAAGTGAAAAGAAAATGGTCAAATGTATTGTGGAATGATTTGTCTAAAGATAACCAATAAAATAGATTGGAGAAACGTTTTACACACCTTTCAGTGATACTCGATATCATGCACAGCAAATGAGACTGCATGGTCTTTATAATCCATGCGACAAATATCTCCCATAAGTCTTTAAAATGATAAGATTATGAGTTAAATATTGAACCTTAAGTTCTAAATCGGCACCTCATTTTCAGTACACAGTTTCAATCATCACACAAAGGTTTGTCAAATGTTTCTTTAAACTATTTTATTTCTTACCTCCAGACACATCATTTTACAACGTATCTATTTTACTTTTTTTGCAGTTAAATGTAACGTTCTATGCACGAAATAGCTATGTCATGAAGAAATGAAGTTTATGACGCTTTATTATATAGCAGTAGCTGTTAATGAAATATTTCAGTTTTTCCTCAAGTCACTAGTTAAGTTTTTCTTAACTCTACTGATCAGAACTACGGAACTCACTTAGCACGTAGGATATTGGAGCAAGGTCCATAAACAAAAACGTGGTAAGGTAATGATGCCCAAGCCATGTTTTAAAAGAAGCTCTGTAATCCTGAGATTGAAAAGGAAAGAGATCAAACTCATGGCTGGACTGATGACTAGCCATGGGAATTTCAAAAAACACCTAGACACAGTGGGTATAACGGAAAAGGGCCCTAAATGTAGGATCTGTGATGAGGGTGAAGAAACTTCATCACACCTAATCTTCGAATGCATGGCACTGGAGAGTAAAAGGTACAGAATCTTCGGGACAACTAGACCTGAAGAAATTGTGCCTAGCAAAGAACTGGTAGAGGGACTCCGTGCATTATTTAAGGGCACTGGTTGGCTTTACTAGATGGAGCGATCCGCACAATAAACTTAGTTTCGGTGTCGGCAGTGGCGGGTTAGACCTAAGTTGTTCGATTTTCCCTGTTAATATCAAATCAAATCAATGAAATCAAGCCCACTCCTGTGTGAAATATGTAATGCGTCACTAACTTTCCAGAGAGACTGGCATATGCCATTGTTAACCCAGTTTTGCCCGTGTCTTTTCCACTGTTTTATTTTGAGTAAACATTTAAAATTAACTTAAAATGAATTGTTTGAGATATCCTTACTGTACTAATTTTGGCAAAAAAAAAAAAAAAACGTTGTTTCCAAATGGGAACACCAGGAGTGGAAGGAGTCGCGCAAGTTAAAAAAAAAGATAATTTTTTTCAGTAATATTGGTTTATTTAGTATGAAAGGGTACAGTACCGCCCGACATTGAAAATAGGTCCAACACACTTCATTATTTTTGTCAGCACAACACATTTTTTTTTGTAAAATAACTCAATTTCAATTAATACAGCGAAGCCGGATACCAGTGTGGGAAAGAATGACAATTTATTTATTTAATTTATCACATGTGCGCTCCCACAAAATAAATCCCTACATCCAGTTTGATGAGGTCTGTGAAATGAATGAATGTATGGTCGTCTGCTAACCGCAGATAGTGAATGTGAATATATGATCATCTTTGAGACGATCCTTTGGCCACCTTTAGTGGGACCAAAGAGATGAAATTTACCTGAGCTTTGAGTGCCTGAAACGTGGCTGACCAATACGGTAGCAAGGTGCTCCCCCACTTTGACAGAGATGCGAGAGAACCTGAAGAACGGCCATGTTTCAGCACTCTGCCGCTGGATCTTGTGCTGTTATGACCTGTTTTAGTTGTGCTCCGTAATGACGAAAGAGTGGAGACATGGTATGCATGTGGAATATTTAAGAGTGGTTTGAAATAATGATTTCTCTATTTCAGGAACTTTGTGGGGAGAATTAAATGTCAGGCAGGTAATATTAATGGGATTGTAGTAATCTTCGGAAGTGACCAATGGTCACAATGAAACCACGTGTAGCAATAAGTTGGAATACTTCTGTGTGCTTAAGTTAAGCTGAATTACTAGCGTGTGTACAATAAGTTGAAATATTTAAGAAATAGCGTGTGTACCATAAGTTGAAATATTTAAGAAATGGCGTGTGCAGGGCTTGAAATTAGAGACGAGTACTTCCACGTGGTGAGTACTGTGTGAGTCTCAAACTGTGTATGAGACAAAGGATAAAGAGAAGTACTCGTCCATGGTATCAGTTGAGGACTCGCGTGTGTGATGGATACATTCTTAATATTACTTTGCGTGATATGATTCCGTGTGACGCTAGATTCAATCTCTGAGAGGAAGCAAGGTGAGTCGGCCGTCTATCCAGCAACGCCACTTGGCTTGCATTGCACAGGAAGACGTGCATATATCTCCAGAGATCATAGTAGGAAAGTAGAATTACGAAGTGGGACAGTGTCATGTGAAACTGGGATAAATATTAATTGAAGTGGAAAAGCTGAAAGTGATAATGTTATGACTATTACCTGTGTAGTATTTCATATTGTAGTGTGGTGTATGTCATGTAATTTGGGTGTGTGTGGTTTGCATGGGAGAGTAGCGAGATAGTTTCAAAAGATTAGTGGGTTATGCTTGTTCCTTCTGTACCGCTCGGCCTGGAGGAAAGTTTCGTGATGATGATTGTGAGAGTCGAAGTGTGAGAAATAATAAAATATCCACCATCCTATCCAGAAAGTGCACTGTAGCGTTAAATAATTACGAGACCATAATATAGAGATTCACCAATGTAAAGCCATGCCCACTGGGCGGAATTTCTCATGTGTTATTGTTGTAGGTTATAGAATTTGTGTGTTTAGGTTATAGAATTTATCGGAATAAATAAGATAGTGAAAAGAAAAAGATTGGTGGACTTTTCTTTCGAGTTGTATGTTGTCATGATGTCCCGAATTTATAATGTGTGCGCCATTCATATTCAGTGCAGTGGCCACGTGTTGATAAAAGCCGTTAAATAAAAGACATAAGAAAATGTGGTATTGCCAGTGCGTAGTGAACAGTCTGAGTTCTGTAAATCACTGATAGTCAGAAGTGCATTTCCGTTGCGTATTATTCATACAGGAGGATAATTTGTAACTTAATTGTAAGTACGAGAGTTCATGTTACTCGATAAATAAGAATGAATCCACTCGCTTGGCAGACCACTCATCTTGCAGGCCTGACTGCTTCATGCCACAGTATGAGCAAGGCATGTGGGTGCCTCTCATAATTTCGACCCTGCCAGGATATTTTGCTGTTAGGGTTTGCTGTTAATTTTTTTTTTTTTTTTTTTTTTTTGATGGAATGTTGTGATAGCGATAAGAAGTAAAAAATTTTTTTGTTTGCAATTTCTTTCTGGAATGGTGAGGATCTTTTATTTTTTTCAATGTAATTAATTGCTATATTGCCCAAGGCTGGAATATCGTTGTAGAATTTTTTTTGCGTAATGTCCGTAGAAACTAGGTCGCAGTCGAAAAGTGTAGTCACCATGGAGAATAGTGATTCTGGGGTGAACGTAGCAGTGCAGCAGGAAGTAGGTGTCGACCATGGGCTAATGAGCGGGACCGGCAAACACTCAGATGGGGCTGAATTGTTCAGTGGACTGCGGCTAGGTGATCCTTTATGCGGCGGGCTTTGTCCGCAACCGGGGGCTTTTCCCGACGGCGCGGGCGAGCCGGGACTAGGTCAGGCATGCAGTGAATGTGCAGCTACCCTTAGCGAAGCTACGGTTTCTCAGGCGAATGAGGTGAGCGCACCGAAAGTAGCAAATGACAGTGTGCTACTGCAGTTTTTACAGAGGATGGATAGAGATAATAAGGAAACATTGGAAGCGATGAATAAAGATAATAAGGAAAGATTAGAAGCGATGAATAGAGATAATAAGGAGAGAGATAGGGAGAATAAGGAAAGATTTGAAGCAAAGAAGGAAAGATTGGAAGCGATGGATAGAGATAATAAGGAAAGATTGGAAGCGATGGATAGGGAGAATAAGGAAAGATTGGAAGTAAATAAGGAAAGATTGGAAGCGATGGATAGAGATAATAAGGAGAGAGATAGGGAGACTAAGGAAAGATTGGAAGCAAATAAGGAAAGACTGGAGGCAATGGATAAGGGAAATAAAGAGGCAATGAGGAAGCTACATTCAGTTATCGATGAGCGTCTGCCCTCAGTTAATAATCGGTTAGATGAGGGGGAGAAGAATCTGGGTGCGTTGAAGCAAGTATGTGACGCCGTGAAAGAAAAAGCCAATAATTTGGAGGTATGAATAATTGCAATAGAGAGTTATATTACAGAACGTAGGGACGTGTTGCCAGATGAGCGAATCAAAGAGGTAGTGGAGGACTTACTTGCAGATAAACGAGGGTCATTAGACAGCGTCGAAGCTCAAATCACCCGGCAAGAAATGGCCCTAAATAAGCACAGGGATGAAGTTGCGGAGGTAGTGGTCAGAAAGAATAAGATTAGTGCAGATGTAGAAAAGATCAGTATAAGAGGCGAGACAGGTTCTGACAGTACGCAGCGAGAGGTTTATGCCGACCAGGAGGAGATACAGTCACCATTACAGTTTAAAGAGGCACAATTAGAAATAAATAGGAAACATAGGGAAGAACTAGTACAGTTGCAAATAATGTGCAGTGGCGAAGGTGACACACCACCAAGTAGATTGCAGACGGAGGGTGAGATAAATTCAAAAAAGGAAAATAGGCAGAAAGAGGAAGACGAATTCAGAGAGTCAGAAGAATGGTTGTGTCGGATAAAGCAGGTGGCAAACCCAATTGGGTACAGTCCAAGGCTGTCTCAATTTCAAGATTCATTACCTTCATCGTGGGGACCGCTCCTCAAAACGAAGTTTGCGTGTAACCATTTGAGGGACGAGGCTAAAGCGAAAATGCAGGTAGTTATTAAAGACTGTAGTAGCTATTTAAATGAATTCTGGTCGAAAAGTAAGCAGGACCAGGTTACGCAAAGCATATTGATGATGTCAAATTGTAACGAAGGTGGTATAAGAGATCCAGTGGCGTGCTATCAGGAAATGCTGAGACGAAATAGGTATTTGGATGTGCCATACGAAACTGGGGAGCACATTAGGATCTGTATAACGAAGTTGCCAGTGAGATTGGGCAGAGATATAGTGATGGCAGGCAGAGGCTTAGACGATTCCACGTCACTTCAGCACTTGTTGCAGGAACTGGGTAATGAGAGCAATATCGTGAACAGAAACACGTCTCATAGGTCAGATAGTGTCGAGGATAGGAACGGCAGAAACTCTCAGAATGACAGGAGAGCATGGAATCCTGGCATTTCATTCTTGTCATAATGGATTGAAGGATAGGAGAAACTAATCCAACATATCAGCCCTTAATATCTTGCTTTAAAACACATGCAGCTGGCACTGAAAATTGTCTATGTAGCAGACATACTCTACTGATATGTAGGAATGCAAATACCATACTTCTGATCAGAGAATAAAACACCATCTGTCAGGCTGGTCTCTCAGAGCAAAATTTGCAAATTTTTTATTTCGAACACTAAAGTAAAACGACTGTTTCTTCAAAACAAACCAGTTGCTTAAAAAAAATTGTTATATAATTATGCCAATGAGTCCAGTTTAATTAGTGCGATTTGACTATTGCAGGTACTTAACACGTAATGTAAAAAGTCAACATTGTGATTGAAGTTTTTAAATTAGATGCCATCTGATCTATAGTATGTCATAGTCGTGGTGACAGTTATAATGAGGTGCTGTGTATGGTCGTTCGGAATCTGGTGTTAGTGAAAGAGGCCACTAGCACCAAAGTTTCTAACACTTGGGCTGTCCCATCTCTCCCAGCTTGTATATTCTCTGCACACATTTAATTTTCATGTAAGCTCAGATTCCTAACTAGCAAATTCTTTACTGTGTATAGTGGACCATTCAGAGTGAGGCAGATTGTCCATGAGAATGCTGTACTGATTGAGACGATCAAGTTAAAGACAATCGCGTGGGCTTCATCACATTTCTAACATCAAATTATGGAAAAGTTAAGGATAGATCGAAAGTAGGCAATTTATGGTAGATAGTCAGTGTATTTATTTGCGGTGTGTAACGTTGTGCAGGGTCAAATCGAACATACACTCCTGGAAATGGAAAAAAGAACACATTGACACCGGTGTGTCAGACCCACCATACTTGCTCCGGACACTGCGAGAGGGCTGTACAAGCAATGATCACACGCACGGCACAGCGGACACACCAGGAACCGCGGTGTTGGCCGTCGAATGGCGCTAGCTGCGCAGCATTTGTGCACCGCCGCCGTCAGTGTCAGCCAGTTTGCCGTGGCATACGGAGCTCCATCGCAGTCTTTAACACTGGTAGCATGCCGCGACAGCGTGGACGTGAACCGTATGTGCAGTTGACGGACTTTGAGCGAGGGCGTATAGTGGGCATGCGGGAGGCCGGGTGGACGTACCGCCGAATTGCTCAACACGTGGGGCGTGAGGTCTCCACAGTACATCGATGTTGTCGCCAGTGGTCGGCGGAAGGTGCACGTGCCCGTCGACCTGGGACCGGACCGCAGCGACGCACGGATGCACGCCAAGACCGTAGGATCCTACGCAGTGCCGTAGGGGACCGCACCGCCACTTCCCAGCAAATTAGGGACACTGTTGCTCCTGGGGTATCGGCGAGGACCATTCGCAACCGTCTCCATGAAGCTGGGCTACGGTCCCGCACACCGTTAGGCCGTCTTCCGCTCACGCCCCAACATCGTGCAGCCCGCCTCCAGTGGTGTCGCGACAGGCGTGAATGGAGGGACGAATGGAGACGTGTCGTCTTCAGCGATGAGAGTCGCTTCTCCCTTGGTGCCAATGATGGTCGTATGCGTGTTTGACGCTGTGCAGGTGAGCGCCACAATCAGGACTGCATACGACCGAGGCACACAGGGCCAACACCCGGCGTCATGGTGTGGGGAGCGATCTCCTACACTGGCCGTACACCACTGGTGATCGTCGAGGGGACACTGAATAGTGCACGGTACATCCAAACCGTCATCGAACCCATCGTTCTACCATTCCTAGACCGGCAAGGGAACTTGCTGTTCCAACAGGACAATGCACGTCCGCATGTATCCCGTGCCACCCAACGTGCTCTAGAAGGTGTAAGTCAACTACCCTGGCCAGCAAGATCTCCGGATCTGTTCCCCATTGAGCATGTTTGGGACTGGATGAAGCGTCGTCTCACGCGGTCTGCACGTCCAGCACGAACGCTGGTCCAACTGAGGCGCCAGGTGGAAATGGCATGGCAAGCCGTTCCACAGAACTACATCCAGCATCTCTACGATCGTCTCCATGGGAGAATAGCAGCCTGCATTGCTGCGAAAGGTGGATATACACTGTACTAGTGCCGACATTGTGCATGCTCTGTTGCCTGTGTCTACGTGCCTGTCGTTCTGTCAGTGTGATCATGCGATGTATCTGACCCCAGGAATGTGTCAATAAAGTTTCCCCTTCCTGGGACAATGAATTCACGGTGTTCTTATTTCAATTTCCAGGAGTGTATGAATTTTCAGGCGGGATGTCAGGAAGTATGACGGAATAGACTGGTCGAATGAGTCATGAACAGGAGTCGACTGAGTGGTGTATGTACGTATTTTTTGTCATATGAATAAGGATAAAGCAGAAACGACGTGATGATTAATGAGTGGATAAAGATGGTAGATAGAGAAGCGACGTGATAAATAATAGTGGATAAAGGTGATATTTAAGGAGAGAAGCGACGTGAAGCAGTGTGGTTAATAAAGAGAGATTCGACGTGATGAAACAGTGGTAAATAAAGGTGAGTAGAATTGAATAATGTGGAGATGTCTTAGATGTATGTTACAGAGAGGCCGGTGTATTCTGCAATCAAGATAGATGCGAATGGCGAAGGAAGACCAGGAAATGATGGAGTAATGGACAGACGGAGAGCCGAAATACGAATGAAGAGATGAGGACAACTGCACAACGTGAAAGGACATAAAGGGAGAATGAGATCCAGATGGTGAACGTTGTGGAATACTGACGTAAGATATAATATAAGTGTAACTCTAATTCTTACCATAACATTTGCTATATAAAAAGAATAATTTTTGTTGTTGTTGCTGTTGAATCCTGGTACCAGTATAACTAATCAAAACGGTACCAAGAATGTGTACAGCTATTTTGCAGGATGAATAATTTGTGTATTTTTTGTTCTTAGATGAAATGTCGCAATTCTAAGTTGATATTTAGCAGGATGAATAATCGGTAAAGTGAATGCAGAGGTAAGCCGATGGAGAGAGGTGCCAGAGTGAAAGGACGAATTCGGAGACTGGAAAGCTATCTCCAAAACAGCTTCATGTGTTATGTGGTTGAGTATAAGGGAGCAAAAGTATGGTATGTTGTCGTGAGTGTGGTGGTGTTAGGGTTAGCTGACTTCTAGACCTATTCTGTTAGTGTATTAATGGGTTGAATGAGAAGGAAAATGTGATGTCTGGTGAGTGAGAGTCGTAGAGTAGTGTGATCAATACGCACACTCCTGTAAAGGGGATGCTACCGATCCATAACTAAAACATTATTGTGTTTTATTGTTTGATTGGGACGAACCTCGATGTCAGGTCAGGATCTGACATGTGGATGGTACATACATGTCCTAGAAATGTTGTTATATATAATAAAATGTAAAATGTATAAAGAGATACTAATTTCAGTCTGTCACAAGCACAAAGGTGCATTGTATGTTGTAGATTTAGGGTCACCAGTTTCTAAAATGTTTATTGTGTTGGGATATTAAAGTAGTTTACTATTTAATAACATGTGGTAGGTAATTGTGAGCTGTGTAGATTATTTCTTATTTTTTTGTTAGAACACTTTCAAGGGGTATTAATTTCAGTCTGCCACAAGCACAAAGGTTCACTGTATATTGTAGTTTTAGAATAAACAGTTTCTAATATTTTCACTGTGATAGGATGTTAGAGTAGCCTACTATTTGATATTGTAATTATGAGCTGTATGGATTGCTTATTATTCCTTTTGTTTTTTTTTACACTTTCATGTTTTGTATGAGGGACGACAGGTACAATCAATAGCACAAGTGTGGGCTGTATATAGAAAAGGGATAAATGTTGATGTTGTATGTGTAGAAAACTAGGGGGTATGATTTTATGTTTTTAAAACAAAGATTCTTTTATTACCAGTGTATCTAATAGATCATACATGTAATCAATGAGTATTTAAATACTGTAAGAATATCCTTTTGTCTGTAATGTTGCGAGATGCACGGAAGGGTCTGACTGATTGGGTGTTGTAACACTGAGGGGCTACACCGAACGCGCCCGTACCACATAAGCCAAGCAGATGTCGGCAACAGAGCTGGTGCACTCCCCACTCCACTGCCGGTCGGGGTACACTCCACGCGCCCGCTACAGCAGGTCAACGGCCTGGGGCGACACGCACGTACCACTGGCCATTCATAAGTTCCGCCACCCTTATGACTGGGGAAAGTATCCCGCGGAGGCAATAGTGGGTGGTTTCTTCGGCTCAACGGCGCGCGGCAGCGCCACGGCAGAATGAGCGACGCGCAGCAGAGTCCAGCGGGCATTTTGTAACAACAACTGTTAACTAGTAGTGGACTGTGGAGCCGTGAAACAAGATGACTGCTCGTATGTCTCCATAAGGTGGAAAGTGAAGGACTGGTGTTTCCGCGTTGTGAGTGGTGAAAACGATTTTGTCTTTAGCAGACAGGACGATTGTTTTGTTTTGTCTTGACCACTGAACGGTGGGATCCATAAACTTTTGGCAGTGTCTTGTTAAGTGTGCTTTGTGAATTGCATGTGGGACGCTTGGTATTCTTGAAGAGGACAGTTGTCGTTTGGTGACTAATTATTGGATGAACACAAGAAACTAAAGTGGGACATTGACATTTGCATTTGTAGTAGGAGACATTTCTTTAATTGGTGTGGGAATAAGTGCTGTTTGTTGGAACTTACGACTTTTAATTACACCATGAATTGAAAGGACAGAACCATGGGTAGTAGTAGTTGTAGGGCCATTTCTGGACGACCTGATTCGTGTGGATGGTACGCTGAGAGTGACTATGACATTTGTGTTTAATGTGAGATACAGTTTACTGTTCAGTGCGTGTTCAAAATGCCGATTTGAGTGGCCTAAAGACTTTCGTCCGGGTAACCATGGGAGAGCTTTGACACCGAGACAGTGTTTCTAGGGAACCTGTCAGCAACTTTTTTGACCCCAAGAAAATCACAGAATGAAATGATTCTGTGTGACTTGCAAGACAGAGAATAATGTATTTGTACTTGTAATTGTGTAAATTTTTTTTATATGTTTCAATCCTGACGGGACAGCAAGTGTAATTGTATTTCATTAACATTTGTGTTTAGAATAGTTAGTGTTTTTGTTTGTTCTTGGTTACCAGTTCACGTAGCATGTTTATTAGAATATTTGGTACAATGATGCTTTAATTATTAGCCAGTGGCGTAATAGTAATGTAGCGGCTCTTGTTGCATTGGTCAGTAAGGTTGTCACAGGGGACAAGAGTTTGCATTGCACACCAAATATCGGAATTAACTGATGCATTTTGATGTCGTGGACAGTAATCTTGTTGGTGTGTTGACTGAAGCCACTTATTTTCATTATCACAGTGGAGATATTTCACATTAAAGTGTAACGAAGGCTAGTCTAAATGCAAGTCTTGTCATCTAAATGTGTAAAAACAGAGAAATGAGCAGTAGAGAAAGATACGAGAGCTACTGGTGGATTCAAGCACTTATTGCTAAACTATTTACTGCGTGTATTGATCAAAGTTGATGGACTGACTGGCTCAGCAGCAGGTATTTGTACTGGTGGACAAGGATAAGGTTAAACTCACAGTCGAGTAGTGGTGGCAATTGCTTAAGTGATGATAGTTAACGAGGTATGACATGATGTCTTAGGTTGACTATATTACGTAACCAGTATGTAACTTGTGGTATATTACATTGTTTTTTTCTTCTCAGTTTTATTTCTCTGTAGGTTTGATGTATATTTTAGAGTAATGGTATGGAGCCTGACATTCTACATGTAACTTGGGTACGCAATTTTTTTCTTTTGTTGATTTTGTTTTGTATTTAGACTTTGCTGTGTAAAGGTTTTTACCCCGCGATTTATGAATGTCAGATTACTTCCTCTGTGTTTGGATGGTGAGCTATTTAAAATTTCATGAGTACAATTAGTATTTTTTTTATTTGTTTTAGAATTATTGAAGTTTGGATTACTCCAAAAAATAACGGAGATCCCGGTAACTAAGCAAATTTTTATCTCACCATTATTTTTTATTTCTATGATGTGATGTTTTATTTGTCATTTGGATTGTTGTTAATATGTATGTGTACGTTACTCCGGATTATGGAGAGTACAATAATGCAACAACTGTGTCAATAATTTGGTAAAGTAACAGCATTTGGTCGTCTATTTGAGGTCACCAGGGGCTAAGGTCTCCTCCTGGTTATTTTGATGACTTGCTACGTTTGTTCTAACACAGTTTTCTTAAAAAAATGTTCGGAACTACCCTCGCATTGCAGGGATAGTACTGTACCATTTTTTTCTGCATGGGTAGCCGGTGGTGAAAGGGTACAGTACCGCCCGACATTGAAAATAGGTACAGCACACTTCATTATTTTTGTCCGAACAACACATTTTTTTGGTAAAATAACTCAATTTCAATTAATACAGTGAAGCCGGATACCAGTGTGAGAAAGAATGACAATTTATTTACTTAATTTATCACATGTGTACTCCTACAAAATAAATCCCTACATCCAGTTTGGTGAGATCTGTGAAATGAATGAATGTATGGTCGTCTGCTAACCACAGATAGTGAATGTGAATATATGATCATCTTTGAGACGATCCTTTGGCCACCTTTGGTGGGACCAAAGAGATGAAATATACCAGAGCTTTGAGCACCTGAAATGTGGCTGACCAATACGGTAGCAAGGTGCTCCCCCACTTCGACAGAGATGCGAGAGAACCTGAAGAACGGCCATGTTTCAGCACTCTGCCGCTGGATCTTGTGCTGTTATGACCTGTTTTAGTTGTGCTCCGTAATGACGAAAGAGTGGAGACATGGCATGCGTGTGGAATATTTAAGAGTAGTTTGAAATAATGATTTCTCTATTTCAGGAACTTTGTGGGGAGAATTAAATTTCAGGCAGGTAATATTAATGGGATTGTAGTAATCTTCAGAAGTGACCAACGGACACAATGAAACCATGTGTAGCAATAAGTTGAAATACTTCCGTGTGCTTAAGTTAAGCTGAATTACTAGCGTGTGTACAATAAGTTGAAATATTTAAGAAATAGCGTGTGTACAATAAGTTGAAATATTTAAGAAATAGCGTGTGTACCATAAGTTGAAATATTTAAGAAATGGCGTGTGCAGGACTTGAAATTAGAGACGAGTACTTCCACGTGGTGAGTACTGTGTGAGTCTCAAACTGTGTATGAGACAAAGGATAAAGAGAAGTATTCGTCCATGGTTGAGGACTCGCGTGTGTGATGAATACGTTCTTAGTATTACTTTGCGTGATATGATTCCGTGTGACGCTAGATTCAAACTCTGAGAGAGAAGCAAGGTGAGTCGGCCGTCTATCCAGCAACGCCACTTGGCTTGCATTGCACAGAAAGACGTGCATATATCTCCAGAGTTCATAGTAGGAAAGTAGAATTACGAAGTGGGGCAGTGTCATGTGAAACTGGGATAAATATTAATTGAAGTGGGAAAGCTGAATGTGGTAATGTTATGACTATTACCTGTGTAGTATTTCATATTGTAGTGTGGTGTATGTCATGCAATTTGGGTATGTGTGGTTTGCATGGGAGAGTAGCGAGGTAGTTTCAAAAGATTAGTGGGTTATGCTTGTTCCTTCTGTACCGCTCGGTCTGGAGGAAAGTTTCGTGATGATAATTGTGAGAGTCGAAGTGTGAGAAATAATAAAATATCCACCATCCTATCCAGAAAGTGCACTGATTACGAGATCATAATATAGAGATTCACCAATGTAAAGCCATGCCCACAGGGCGGAATTTCTCATGTGTTATTGTTGTAGGTTATAGAATTTGTGTCTTTAGGTTATAGAATTTATCGGAATAAATAAGATAGTGAAAAGAAAAAGATTGGTGGACTTTTCCTTCGAATTGTATGTTGTCATGATGTCCCGAATTTATAATGTGTGCGCCATTCATATTCAGTGCGGTGGCCACGTGTTGATAAAAGCCGTTAAATAAAAGACATAAAGAAAATGTGGTATTGCCAGTGCGTAGTGAACAGTCTGAGTTCTGTAAATCACTGATAGTCAGATGTGCATTTCCGTTGCGTATTATTCATACAGGAGGATAATTTGTAACTTAATTGTAAGTACGAGAGTTCATGTTACTCGATAAATAAGAATGAATCCACTCGCTTGGCAGACCACTCATCTTGCAGGCCTGACTGCTTGATGCCACAGTATGAGCAAGGCATGTGGGTGCCTCTCAAGTAAAACAAAAGCTTTATTTCAAATACATACATCCACCTAACAGTTAATTCTTAAAATGGTAATCCTTGAAACATTGCTCGTGAAGAGTTATTTTACATATTTCACATGCCTTTCTGATTTTTTGTTTTTTGTTTTTCTCGCAAAGAGCTCATCTTCCTTGCTTGGATGCATTAGAAATCCAGTGACCAACTCTGTCAAAGCGTACTGTGGCGATAGTCCTCTTTAGTAATTCTTTTGATGTCTTTGTTCTTCCTCCTGATGATTTTGTTCTGCCATATTTTTGCAAATACATTTTTACGATGTTCCTCCTAAATGCAAGGCTGTCAAGATTCTGATTATTTTTATTTGTCCTGTAAAGTTGCCACGCGTTTTGCATTGCCACATCAACACAGAAAATAAACATTGGCTACCACCATTTCTTTGATCGTGCAGGCGTCCAATAACATGAAATATTTTCATCCATCCTATCTATGCCGCCCATGAAACGATTATACGCTTGGACTGTGTTCGGCTGTTGAACTACTTTTTTCTTTTCAGCCTGGGGCCATCTACAGGCCTCTCCGATGGAGTGAACAGAATCACACGTTGATAGGGCGTGAATTGGTCGGTTGTCATTCCAAACAGCTATGACTGATCCAGAATGTTCTTCTGTTCTGTAGTCGAAGCTACCGAGAGGGGACTTATCTAATTCTTTTAGATCACCTATACTTACGTATTCTATTGCTCATTATTGTACACGTGAATTCTATTCTGTTTCCTCTCAGTGTTTTGGTCAAATTAATTGAGGAAAAAAAGTGGTCGACGTAGATTTTGTATGGAGCTGGTGGAAACTCTTTGGCTAGTGTCAGAACCGAATTCTCACCTAAGCTGACGTTATTCCGCTGTAAGGAAATAATTGTGCAAGATACCCAAGTGGCTCACAGTAGCACCAGATCTGGAAGCCAAATCTTGAAGACTTACCCTTCAGGAACCGCTTTGCTCCATGCCTGCCGTAATATGGTACCATACTCCTGTCAACTGAAAGATGTTCCCCTAATTGAGCATGAAACAAAAAAAGCGATCATTGAGATGCTTTATTAGGGGTGATATTTTACCAAATCTGTCATCTGAAGGTATTTATAAGTTATCAGCAAAGTGAACAAACCGTTTTACTGTTTCAGATCTGTTGTACCTCATTGCTGAAGTGACAAATGCATTGTATGTCTCTGTGTTGATTTCCCACAGCATTCTCCATTAAGGTACGGTTAGGTACCCTGACTGAATCAAAATTGCTAAAAATCATCTCAGTTCGTCCCACCAAATTGCAAAACTGTGGTCACCTTTCTGGGATGCACATAGGGTAGTCATTTCCAGAAGGTGATTCAATACACCATCGTGAAAAGAGAATTCAAAGGAGTCAACAGGACTAGAGGGAATATCTTTTCCTTGCAGTGGAGTTAACTGATCGAAACTGGGAGTAATATCAGCTTTCTACCAATCATAAGAGGAGCGATCCCCTGAGCTTCCCTGAGTACTGCTTTTATTATGAGTTTCCAATTCAGGTGGAGCACTTCTAAATATATACTCGTTCTATCCCGACTGATGACTTTTGCCTCACGTACCGCGGAAAATTGTCCACCAGACAAATTATCAACAGTGCCGCATGTATTTTTATCTCCACTGTCTTCTTCTGTCTCCCATCCATCTTCCGGAGCATCAGTGTATATATCTGCCTCTGCAAAGTCTTCATCTTCCTCCTAAAAGACTAAAATATCAGCAGCAATGAGAGATCCGTAAGAAATATAAATATGATCAAGTTTGTGAATGTATGACTAATGAAGACCGTATGTGCCTGGTGTTCCCATTTGGAAACACGTAAATATTTAGACGCTTACTAATAAACTAATAAAGATACTATAATTAATTTTGTATGGAATACTTCCTTGCTGTCCTAAGACTTTAAGAACAACGAAAAGAGATTAGGCAAACATTACATTAATGTACAATACTTACTTTTTGGTAGACATGTTGCGAACTAAAATGATTGTTAATTTTGTAAACACTCAACAATCATCAGGCAATAATGATGTCCAATCCAATGTGCTTAGGAAAAAAAACGGAGCCTCCAAACCAGCGATTGACAAAGGAAGCCACATTTTAACGACCATTACATGGCTAGTAATAAATAAACAAAGACTATAAAAATATTGTTACTAATTGGGAACATGGGGCAAAAATGTGACAAACCTCTGTTTACCAAAGGTGGCGAGTGATGTCAATAACTACCGATCTGTTTCACTCCTGGCCGAATTCTCCAAAAATTTTGAGGAAGTGGTGTCTTCTAGAATAGTATCTCGCCATAGCAACAATAGTATCCTTGGTAAAAGACCGTTTGAATTTCAGGAGGTTTTATTTACTGAGATAGCCATTTACATTTTCACTCAACAGATTTTGCAAGCATTAAATAATAAAATAGTGCCGTTGGTATTATCAGCGACCTCTCTAAAGCATATGACTGTGTGAATCACGGTATTCTCCTAGATAAAATGAAGTTTTTGGATTGATGGCATAGCGTTGTAAAGCCAACGTCATACCTAACCAAATGAATACAGTAAGTTGTACCTGGTAATTCAAGCAATATAGCCCAGGGACATAATTCTGACTGGATAAATCACGTATGGGGTTCCCCAATATTCAATCTTAGGTCCACTACTATTCCTCGAATACGTAAACGATCTTCCGTCTAGTTTACAACAAGCAGAATTAATTATTTTTGCAGATGACACTCGTTTGTAATCAGTCGAAGGATACATACTGTAACGCCCCACCCGTCACTTAGCTGGTTTTGGCGTGTGTTCACCCGAACTAATTAACTAACAGATCAACTGAGAGTGCAAAACTGCCGCTATATCGGAAAACGCAAAAATGTAATATGGCCCTGTGACTCCTGATTGAACTGTGGTGGCAGTGTTGACATTAATTGGTTCAGAATTCATCCCTTTTTAATTAAAAAGGGGCGTACATTGATGTTATATTCAGCTATTGAACACCAGATGTAAATGTGAACACAAAATTAATTAAGAAAGTGACTTGGGATTTCAACTACTTGATTGAAAACAGATGCAGTCGATTAGCACAGATTGATTTTAACTCACGACCTTCAATCATCACATTACATGACTTTCCTAACAGGCAGTGGTAATAAATTGCGTTTGCCTGAAGTAAAACGTGATAAATCAAAAGTACTTCCTATCGACTGACCCAGGTGTAATGTGAAGTTCGAGAAGAATTATACAATACACAGCCCATAAAACCCTCATGGAAACTTTGCCTACGTGATCCAACAAATTAATCAGTGGCTGGAGCGGGCGTAATATCACCGAATACAGCATGGCAGAGCGACGTCGTTGTGTGGACGTCGCCCGACCTCGTGGTGCTGCAATGCTGCGCTCATCTATTCATTCCTAGCTATCTTGATCAGTACATAGCTGAACCAAAACTTCCTATCTCCAAGCTCAATCGTTCCCTTTGCTAAGTCCTAAACTGCAGACATGCTCACTCTTTCTCAGGCAAGCTGCGTCAAGAAGGCCACGTCTGCACTCTAGGCTAGCTGTGAACGGAAGAACTCCCAGAGACTTCTCACAGTCCGCTCTTCGCCTCGGTTTCTCCTCCAGAGAAATCACTTACGCCAATTGCAGCGCAAGTCATGTTAATTATGCATCGCTTCCCAATGCTGACCAATGCCTGCTGTGGGAAGTGAACAAATTCACACAAAATGTCCCTTCCTCTCAACTTCTGCTATTTCACTCCTCCCAAGCTACCCATAAAGGTTAGCGTCTGCACAAACACCAAGTTTTCTGGAATTCTGACTCCCAGGAGACTACTTCAAATTCCTTGGTCCTATGTTCCCATCTGAGGCTGGCGTATTTCACTCTGTCGCTCTTCACCAGATTTACTTCAGACACTGCGGACCGTAAATTCAGTGTGAAGTTGCTATAGTCATAAACATGCATATTTTGACCTCTGTTGGCCGCTCCACCGTAGCTTTGCGCGGCTTTCTCGCATGTTTCACAGAAAACGGGATGACGGACATTTATCAACAGGCGTACAAGTTCTCCATCTTTTTCCCGGTACAACAGCATGGAATCAGGGTCAACCACCCACTCAGTTTCACTCATCTTAAGGCAGCTGGAGGCCGCGCACCGTTACCACTTTCTCAGAGCTTGAGCCGCCCTAAGCTGCCTATTGTCGCTTCCCTTCGCTGTTGCCCATCCGGCCACGGTCAATTCTAAATACTTCCCTGGGGTAAACTAGTGTCCAGTAAATCGACTCGTTTCCACAAAGTTTTCATGTCATGTGAATTACTTTAAAACCATCACCCGACATTAATTATTCCGCTACATCCATACTATACCCTCTACAAGATGCATTGTGCCTTGTCAGTCATTTTGCCCAGCCCTACTGTTAGGTGATCTTTAATTACTTCATGTAAGGGGCATAGTTCTTGCCATCTTACAATACAGAAACAGAAGAAATGGCAAACAAAGTTCTTAAAAGTATCATGGATTGGTTTTCTGTGAATGATCTTACCCTTCATTTTAAAAGGACACATGTTTAGCTCTGCACATTTAGAATTACTAAACCAATGATAAGTGTAACACATTGTGAGAAAATAACAAATACGATGTAAACCTCTAAATTCTTAGGGGTCCATATTAATGAGATTTTAGATTAAGAAAAAAAAAACAGATTTTGGAACAAGTTAGAGTACATTTGACCTTAGAATCACTGAAAACGTTGGGGAGAGGTAAATCATTAACTTGACATATCCTAAGTATTTTCATTCAGTAACATCATATGGAATAATGTTCTCGAGTAACTCATCTTTAAGAAAGGAAGTCTTCATTCACAAAAACATGCTGTAAAAATAATACGTAGTGCTCACCCACGATCATATCGTAGACATTTGTTTCAGATGTTGGGCATTCTGACTACTGCTTCACAGTATATTTATTACCTCGTGAAGTTTGTTGTAAATAATCCACTACAGTTCAAAAGGAACAATAAAGTACGTAATTATAATACCAGAAGGAAAAATGACATTCATTACTCCACATTAAGGCTATCTTTAGCATAAAAAGGTGTGCATAATGCTGTAACAAAAATTCTGGATCACTTGCCCAGTGATACAAAGTGTCTGAGAGACAGAAAAGTAAAATTTGATAATAAACTAACAAAATACTCCTTGACAACTCCTTCTAAGAATTTTTATTACACTAATGTTTACTAGGCGGTGGAGAGGAATAAAAAAAGAAGTCTTAGAAATGTTCAGAATGTAACTGTACCTACGAATTAATTTGCGATGTGAATGAAAAATTACTCACTTCATATCATTACGATCTATCATCCAAAATGATCCGTGGAACATGCAAGTAACGAACTATCTGTCTTGATCATTTCCTCTTTATGTCTTCCGCTTACGAGGTAGAGAATTTATGCTGCAGTTTAAGGGTCTGTTTTTCCAAGTTCAGCGATTATCCATCCAACATGTCCACCGGCTGCTCACATGGACACTTTAGTTTTCTTTTTGCTCATGTGCATATTTTAGCCGTCATCTTGCATTTGTTCCATTTCATTATGCAACCAAGCCAATTCGTACTCTCTTTCGACAGTTACTGCTACATCGCCAGCGAACCACATCAAAACTGTGGCATTTGACTCCTCCATCGAAATAATTTTAAATACTCAAATTAAATACCAGTGGTGACAATGAGCAACCTTAGCTTACAGCTTTAGACATTTTTGTCTCTCTTATCGTTGTAAGGGTGCCAACTACTACAGGCTACTTCACTCTACTTTACAAAAAGAGTGTGGGTTATCCTTAAATCACTGTAGAATGCATACACGGAAGTCAAATAAAAGAGAGACAGACAAAAAAATAAATAAATAAACTCTTACTTACTTCAGAAATAATAGCAATAACAGTTAATACATACATGGCCAATGTTATAGATGTTCAGTGTCTTGACGGAATAATCTTTCCCATTGTCTTCGGACCCATGACTGTACCCAGGTGCACAAATCTTCGCCCGAAGCAAATCTACGGCCAGGAATATCTTTCTTCAGGGCTCCAAAATTACTGGAAGCCACTTGGGGAAAGATTGAGACTGTGTGGAGCGTTTTGGTCCACAAGTTGCGAAGGTTGCTTCGATTACGCTGCAGAAGTTTCGCTAGAAAGCCCTTGCACATCCTCCTTACAGTCCCCATCCCTCTCAATGCGACTGCCGTACTTTTGGAGCCCTGAAGAAAGACGTTCTTGGTCGTCGTTTAGCTTCGGACGATGAGGTGCACGCACAGTACATTCATGGTTACGTAGGCAACTGCAAGTAATTTTCAATGAAGACACTGACCATCTTATCTACGAGATAAGTCGATTAAATGATATGGCTATTACTTTTAAAATAATAAATACTTTACTTACTTTTTCAATCTGTTTGCTTTTCATTTCACTGCCCTTAGATAATTCCACATCGTCGAAGGATTATTCCTATGCAGGAATATATGTTGCTTTGCTTATTCAAAATATGAAGGTCGCATTGTTTGGCGTTTGCTTCTTGCTCACCCCTACTACTAAAAAATAACTATCTCTTAGCTCATCTACTTTCCATTTTCCTTCCATTCATCGGTAAAGTACTCTTGAGTATTGCTGATGCAGTTGTTACTAAACAGGTTTTGCGACAAACGACGATAGCTGTCGGATTTTCCTGAAATAATGTCATTGTGTTTGTAGGTGGGGATATTCAGCCACCAAGTTGTTAAAATTCATGACGAACCTTCAGCTATCCTTTATTTTGCACAATTCGGTTTGCTGCTACCTTCGGTCAGATGACCACTGTCAAGCATAAGCTGGCATTAACGGCTGGAAATTTATACTATAATAGTAATTAGTACAATTTTACAGCCATTTATGCCTGCTTATGCTTGATAATAGTCATTTGACCTAAACTAGCAGCAAAGCGAATTGTGCAAAATAAAGGACAGCTGAAGGTTGACCATGAATTTTCATAATTTCCTGGTAAATTAAAACTGTATGCTGGACTGGGATTGAAATCTCGCACTTTATCTTCCACGGGCAAAACATTACCGACTGAGCTACCCAGGTACGACTCAGGACCCTCTCTCATAGCATTACTATCCCACGTCCCCTCTCCTTCCAATCAAAATTCACAGACGTTCTCCAGCATACATTCCGGGACTGGCACTCCACGAGCAAAGGATATTGTGGGGAAATGCGTTAGACATCTTCATCACGAATCTTTCATTCTGCTGCAGAGTGAAATATTCATTCTGGAAGCATTAACCTGGCAAACTCGAAAATCTAGATATTATTAAAGATTTACGTTCCAAATTAAAAAACTAGTGCGTATCGGCTGAATGATGATAGCTGAAATTTATGAAATAGTTGTCAGCAACGTACCGCAGGTAGAAAATACGACAACAAGCAGTCGCCGTCCCCAGAGCTAACAAACTCATATGCCGAAAATATGGTAGCCGGATTCCGATGAAACCCCAAGGACAGACGAAAGCTCGACGACAGCCCGCGACGGATCCATCATTCGGCGCGTCGCTAATGCACCGGGGCCTGCGAGCGCCCTCGCTGCAGGTTAATAACTTAATGCGTCATTGCCGCCCCCCGCGGCGCGGCGGTGTGTGTGTGTGTGTGTGTGTGTGTGTGTGTGTGTGTGTGTGTGTAGCTGCCGCTGCCGCTGCTGGCATAATGCAGTTAGGGTGTGGGACGCCTGGGGGCGGCGTCTGCAGAGCGGCGCCGCCTGCCGGTCCGCAGGGGCGCAGAGGCGCCTCTCGTCGCGTGACGTCACGTCACGTCACATCGGCAGCCGCCGCCCCCGGAGACCGCCGCGCCGGCTGGGATCTGCAGCGCCTCTCTATCCGCGTGTGTGTCTAGCCTGCTGTGCTAAAGCCGCCCCCACGAGGCACCGGCTGCAGCTACGAGGCTCATCCCTCCCGGTTTGTTTCTCCAAGGCAAGCTGCTCCTCCACCCATCTCCTTCACCTCATCCTCATACCCTTGAGGACGAAATTTCTTTAGTTTTCCTGATAAAAGTTGCTGGCGGTCTGGCGAGGCACACGGCAGCGCAGCCATTAACCTCCACGAATGAATAAGATGGGTGGCATTAACATGTGTACCATAGTACCAAAAAAGCTCGAAAATGAAATGTTAGAGTGTCCCATAATTATGTGGCTATATGTAAAACAGATTCCAGAAAGTTACGAAACGCTTACAAGATCACAAAAGTAAAGTAATTCGGAGAAATTTCTAAGCCCTTTGAAATACACCGAGGTGACAAAATTCACGAGATAGCGATATGCTCATATACAGATGTTGGTAGCGCAGCACAGGCGCGGCTGTCATTTGTACTCAGGTGATTCATGCGGACTGTCTCCCGACGTGATTATAGCCGCGCGGCGGTAGTTAACAGGCCTTGAACGCGGAATGGTAGTTAGTGCTAGCGCATGGAACATTCCATTGGGAAATCGTGAGTGAATTCAGTATTCTGAGCTTAGTGCGGGGTACAGCACATTTCAGGCATTACATCTCACCATGGAAATAACCGCAGAACTCAATGTTGAACGTAGACGATCGTATTCGGTAAGACAGTGGAGCGAAATCTGGCGTTAATGGACAATGGCAGCAGACGACTGACGCGAATGCCTTGACTAATTGAACATAGTCGCCTGCGCCGCCTGTCCTGGGCTCATGAGCATATCGGTTGGACCCTAGATCACTGGAAAATCTTGACTGATGGTGTACTCAGTAATGTAACAAAGCAGTAGGCTCTGCCAGAAATATCGACTCTTAGGCAATGTGTCTAATAGAGTATTTTAATACGACAGTGTGCCGTATTAGGCAATTTATGACACTTAAAACACTTGATAATGGCACTTTGAATCCGAAATCATGATTGCGTAAGTTTAAATGTAACACTGTAAATAAACAACTGTCTAATGGCGCTACTGACTTTAAAGAAGGTCACCGAAGACTGTTTTGACTTCTCTATATGGTGAGTTAGTCCGTCCGACAATCATTTCTTTTTCGATTTCTTCACATTTTTCATGCAGCCATTTCGCCATAGCGTCGGTGCACTTGCTATTTATTTCCTTCTTCAGAGACTTATATTTCTGTTTCCCTGAATTTACCAGTACATTTTCGTACTTCCTTTCTTCATAGATCTATTGAAATATTTCTTCTGTTACCCATGGTTTCTTCTTAGTTACCAAGCTTGTACCCACACTCTTCTCTCCAACTTCGGTGATTGTCCTTTTTAGAGACGTTCCGTCCTCGTCAACTGAACACCCACTGAACTATTCAATACCGAATTATGCAGAGCCTCAGAGAACCTTAAATTGTGCTAAGGTACGAGAAAAGATTACAAAATCCTTAATGTTTCAGACAAGAAGTCAAATGCATGCCGATTATAAAAGCATGCAGAGTGCCTGCTTCTAAAACGAGACTGAGACACAACGTCAGCATCAAAGCGGAGGACTATCTAAGAGCCGGATCTCAGTAAACTAACGGCGTACACCACTGAGATAAAGCATTATCTATAAATAAGTAGACGGCATCAATAAACAATAAAACACATTACTCCACAAACCAAACCAAAAATATGATGGGTGCAAACCAATCCTACAAGTCCGCTTGGATGTACAGTATTTTGCACTAAAAATCGTTATACTAGTTACTTCTCAACCAACATATTATGTACAGAAATCCTAGCGGCTCCAGAAATATGTGACCCTGTTGCCCCATTCAGCGTTGTTCGTAGACGAGTCGTCTAAGAATTCTCGTGCAGGCCCACAAGGAAAACGCATTATTACGATAGGTGGCGAGCGACAAAACATTGTTACAAACGTTAAGAACGAAGTAATGCTCATGAAGAAAAACAGAAGGTAAACACTACGCTTGTCCGTCCTCTTTTGGAGTACCGCTGCACGGTGTGGGATCTTTGCCAGATGGGATCGGCGGACTATGTCGAGAGTTGAAAGAAGAGCAGAACTCTTTGCATTATTGGGTAATAATGAAGAGAGTGTCATGGACCTGATAGAGGATTTGGGGTGGACATCATTAAAACAAAGGCGTTTCTCGTTGCGGCGGGATCTTCACACGAAATTTCAGTCACCAACTTTCTACTCCTAATGCGAAAATATTTTGTTGACGCAGACCTACATAGGGAGAAACGATCATCATAATAAAATAAGGAAAATTGAGTTCGCGCGGAAAGCTATAGGTGTTCGTTTTTTTCCACTGGCTGTTCGAGAGTGGGATAACAGAGAATTATTGTGAAGGTGGCACGATGAACTCTTCACCAGACACTTAAGTGTCATATGTGGAGTATCTATGTAGATGTGGATGTAGATACGCGTGTAAGATGAGCTTGCAACGAATTATTGACTACTGATATGTGATACAAATGCATGAAATCCTAGATAGTTTATCTCACTGCTTCCAGTGATTGTTTAACAACCATGTAATCATACAAGAGTGGGTCTTCCTGCCTGTTTATGTGCAGTATGCTCCTTTTATGCTGAGGGCCAGCTGTGAATCCCCCTACGTTGCAAAAATCCTCTGTAGGTCTTCCTGCACTTCGATAGTATTTTCATCGTTACGAGTTCACTGTATCTAGCTGTATTAGCTGCGGAAAGCCTAACGGAATTTTCGACATCAGCTGCGTCATTTATATGTATTGTGAAAACTAATGGTCCCAAAATATACCTTCGGCATAAGCTCTTTCTGATTTCTGTCGGTACTTCCGTGCTCTGTTTATTTCCGAGGTTCGTAAGTCGTTCTGCAAGGTCGTGATACATACACCATAGTTCTCATAGGCAGCCCGAAATACATACACCATAGTTCTCATAGGCAGCCCGAAATAGTACCTCCGCGAACACTGCGAAAATCAATCGTTGCTATACGTATGGAGTTCTACAGGTGAAGGAGTAACTCCGCAAGTAAGCGAAGGGAGCGTGGCATATGGAAATTATAGACCTGGCTTCTTATAATTTACCATATTTTTGCAGAACACCCGAGGGGAGATTCCAACCGTTTTCGAATTATTACCGTTGGCTAGAAGGGGACTAATTCATTCATGAAGCGTCCACCAGAAAATGCGAGACACAGCCATACACAGAGGGGATGCCACACCAAGAACAGCCATAGGGAGGCTAACTTAAGTTCAAACACCATACAAGGCCCACATAACACGGACTGTGTTACATATCCGCCTTAGGTCACCTAACTAGTTTCCAGGTTGACATTCGTGTGGCTCCTCTGGCTCATTTAGTTGAAACCGTGCCTTAGGCCACGTCGGGTCATGTGTACCGTCGGCGATCAGAAGAAGCTCAACTGTACTTTCTGCTAGGTATGTTAGACATTGTTCTCTGGACTCGGTACTTGACTAATGTTCAAAGATAGATAAACATTGTACATCATTAAGACGCACCATCTTCACAAATTTCGGAATGTAAAATTTCTACGAGTGACTTATTGTAAACTGTTTCAGCCTCCAGTTGCATAGGCAAAGAAACTTTATCTAGGTTTTGGCTATGATAATGTAGCCTTCCTCAGAAATGTCACAATATAAAATTAAAACTAAAATATGTGAGATATTGACCTTGTCAAACTGAAAATGTTAGTACTACAGTACATAGTTGTTGTGTACATAGTTCCACGTAGTCAGCGTGTACACAACTTTCCCACTAGAGCGCACCCCGCTAAGCACAACAGCGCAGGCGCAGCGCTCGTCCATCTCCGCACTACGAGATGGTGCTGCCTTAGAGATGGACCAAATTCTGCTTCCGCCGATCCGCGTATTAATATGTAACGCAGCCAATGAGATTGCTGCTAGCGTAGAACCTTTTCTCCTCGCGGATCACACTCGCGCAGTGATACCTGAACGCGCGAGGTATTATAACGAGTATACAGACCTCCAATTAGTCAGTCTGCATTTGTGTGCATTAGTCTGTACCAGTCTATACTCAACTTTGAGTCTGCACCTAATAAGATTACCATATTCCTGTATATAGCCATGAAGATAAATGTATAGACACTTTGTCTAATATCAGAGATATGTGAGAATAAGATTAACGTACCAAGACCAAAGGAAATTCAGATTGTCAATTGTAAATAGCATCCAGAATCAAGTTACATAAGGTTTATGCTTGTTACTATTTTAAAAAATGTGTGCGAAAATTAATGAAGTTCTGTTTAAAGTTGGTCACCATCAATCTGATACTCTAAGCGTGCAAGAGGCATTTCTATCGTCTGACCTAATGGCAGATTTGCTCTGCCTCGTAATGACTGGGTGTTGTGTGATGCCCTTAGGTTAGTTAGGTTTAAGTAGTTCTAAGTTCTAGGGGACTGATGACCACAGCTGTTAAGTCCCATAGTGCTCAGAGCCATTTGAAGCATTTGAACCTAATGGCAGAAGATAAACACGCCACGATAAGACCACGAGACATGTTGCTGACACTCGCCTACTTCGTTAGAGCGACAAGTCAAATAATCTGATGGTGTGCGTTCCGAAGGTCTTACAGTACGCACACCACAATAGTCACAAGACAGCGTCACTTCTATTTATGTTTTGCCGTTAGGCCACACAAACGGGCGCTGAGTCGGAACTGGGCGCCGCGGGCAGCGACACATCGAGCTCAGCCGGTGGTCGCGCGCAACTTGAGACTGTTATGGAAAATAATTTATTGCAGTAGTTCGGACTATTAGTGGCATTAAAACCATAAGTCACTGAAATTCCCATTCCGTAAAAAGGCAGAAGACGTAGAAGAAGTGTACTGTACATAAGTACGAATGAACATTAATTGAAAACATTGCAGAACATCCAGTCCAAGTGGTCCATGCCCCTAACCCACTTATAAACACAGAGCTCTTAAACCAAGAAGCTTAAGGATGCAAGGTAGATACACTCGAACAAATGCAAATTTTCAAACACTTCATTTAAGATAAAGACAACTTGCTTAATGACCAATTGCAGTTGAAAAATAAGAACTTCTTCGAAGGATATCATTTGAGCCCTTGCTGCGTCTACCATGATGATGTGGGACTTTATATGTCATCCGATGCCAGTGCCCTCTTATCTTTATGTTTACATACGCATTTCAAGTAATCGTTGTTATTTTCGATAAATGTACGGCTTATTTGTAATTGGTACACGTAAAATGGTGTATCTCGAGTTATGAGCTTCGTAAAGTTTCCATACACATGACTTCTTATAACTGCCTTTATAATAATTTGTGGCATAGTAAGTCCCTACTTACTACTTATTAACCCGTTAAATCTAACATTGTATACTGCTTATTACCGACTCCAATACCTGGCTACGACATACAACCATTTTGTTCTTATTAGTAGCTTCGGGTTTCCCCGATCATACACTACATTTAATAAATGGTTCAATGGCTCTGAGCACTATGGGACTTAACATCTATGGTCATGAGTCCCCTAGAACTTAGAACTACTTAAACCTAACTAACCTAAGGACATCACACAACACCCAGTCATCACGAGGCAGAGAACACTACATTTAATACCCTAACCTATGTTCAATGCTGTTCCACAATTTGTTAAACATCAAATGGTGTATTTATATTTAAGAGCTTTATAAAGTTGCACTTGGTGGAGGGAGTGGCAACTGACCCTTAACATAGACAAATGTAATGTATTGCGAATACCTAGGAAGAAGGATCCTTTATTGCATGATTACATAATAGCGAAACAAACACTGGTAGCAGTTACTTTTGTAAAATATCTGGGAGTATGCGTGCAGAACGACATGAAGTTGAATGATCATATAAAATTAATTGTTGGAAAGGCGGGCGCCAATTTGAGATTCATTGGGACAGTCCTTAGAAAATGTAGTCCATCAACAAAGGAGGTGCCTTACAAAACACTCGTTCGACTTATACTTGAGTATTGCTCATCAGTGTGGGATCCGTACCAGATCGGGTTGACAGAGGAGATAGAGAAGATCCAACGAAGAGCGGCGCCTTTCGTCACAGGGTTATTTGGTAAGCGTGATAGCGTTACGGAGATGTTAAGCAAACTCAAGTGGCAGACTCTGCAAGAGAGGCGCTCTGCATCGCGGTGTAGCTTGCTGTCCCGGTTTCGAGAGGGTGAGTTTCTGGATGAGGTATCGAATATATTGCTTCCCCCTACCTATACCTCACGAGGAGATCACGAATGTAAAATTAGAGAGATTCGAGCGTGTACGGAGGCTTTTCGGCAGTCGTTCTTCCCGCGAACCATGCGCGACTGGATCAGCAAAGGGAGGTAATGACAGTGGCACGTAAAGTGCCCTCCGCCACACACCGTTGGCTATACTGTCTTCATAATGCTTTGTGGCGTTGCACGCACATATTATCCGATAAATCCATTATTTAATATGATCTTCTACCTACATCAGTAGCTGGCTTTTACATACAGCCTACTAGTTTTCTTATGTATTAATTGCTGATCACATATTGTATATCTAACCGCCAAGCTGTGTGAGACAATTGTCCTTATTATCATTTGCAGGCGTTAATTCCGAGCTAAGTTCCACATATTTCAGGCACTGTTAACCTTAACTTATGGCCTTTTCTTATTGAAAGGTTCCTTTACGCTATATAATGTCATTTGCCGCCCATAGAACTGTACCTTCAGCTATTATGGTTTAATTGCCAGTAACATTTTAGCTGTTGTAACAAATAATGTTATCAATTCATGTTTATTCTTAGTTACGTACAGTACATTTGTTATATGTCTTCTGCGGGTCTGGTGTAGCAGGGGATACAACCCGTCGGCTTTGAACAATGACGTCACAAGTCGCCAGAGAGCATGTATTACAAAGATGAAAGAGCTGAGGAGAATGTTGAGAAACAAAGGAATGCGAGAGAGATAAACATTGATCTTGTCAAAAGCAGAGAAGCGATTCTTCTTAGTGTTGTAGCTCCCTTCAGTAGCTGATAAGTGTCTTTTGGCTTTAAAAAAAAAAAAAATCTCACGAGATAGAATAAACTGATCCTACTTTATTAAGCAATCAATAAAAAAACTAAACTAAAACATAACAGCTTTTGCTGTTATGTTTTAGTTTAGTTTTTTTATTGATTGCTTAATGAAGTAGGATCAGTTTATTCTATCTTGTGAGATTTTTTTTTTTAAAAAGCCAAAAAACACTTGTCAGCTACTGAAGCATCTGTATCTTAGGATCAGTTTATTCTATCTCGTGAGTTTTTTTTTAATAAGCCAAAAAACACATATCAGCTACTGAAGCATATTGGTGGAATAAGAAAGTGAAATATAGATAAACGATCGCTTTTAGATTCACATTCAATTATTTTAATGATAGCGCTTATTAGAACACAGAACTGCTTTATTATCTATGCCTCGAAGTGAAGACATTACTATCTATGACTAAGGAATGACGTCATTGTTCAAAGCCGACGGGTTGTATCCCCTGCTACACTAGACCCTCTTCTGCCTTCTATGGAATGGGAATTTTAGTGACTTATTGTTTTAATGCCATTAATAGGCCAAACTATTGTAATAAACTATTTTCCACAATAATCTGGTTTTACGTCAGTATCACTCCACACGCGCATGCGCGCGACCACCAGCTGTGCTCGCTGCGTCGCTGCCCGCGGCGCCCTGTTACGACTCAGCTACCTTTTGTGTGGCCTAACGGCAAAACATAAGTAGAAGTGACGCTGTCTTGTGACTATGTACTGTAGTACTGAGATTTTCAGTTTGACAAGGCCAATATCTGCCATGTTTTAATTTTAATTTTATATTGTGACGTATCTGAGGAAGGCTACATTATTATAACCGAAACCTAGGTAAAGTTTCTTTGCCTATGCAACTGGAGGCTGAAATTTAATATAATTACGTTTATGTTTGCTGAGTGTTTGCTGAATACAATAACTGGCTCAGAGTACAAAATTTAATTGCAATCGATACAATTAAACTGGATTTGCTCCACTTAATTTCTCATTCCATATTTTCTCCGGCCAGTCATCGTTCGTTCGTTCCGAGCGTAAAGCAAATACATTTCAGTAGCTTATCAGCACCATAGAGCGCATGGGTCTCGTCAGATTTTCTTGTTATGTAATCGTTCATTCTGAAAGGTGTTTTAAATAGACGACTGTTGCCCGCCTACTGGGTGGTTTGCCCGTACACGTAGCCTCTCCACCACAATGGCAGGTGTGATCACCCATGTCGTGTCCGTGATTTGCCACTGCCTCGCTAGTACCAGGAGAACATGGCACTACATATGTCTGCTTGTAAGAGGGCAGGTGTGTGACACGTTCTGCGCAGAAAGAGATGGAGAATAATTTGCAGCGCCGCCAGTGAGTTCTGTCTCTGACCCATGCCACATTCTCTGGCCGTTGCCTCGTCTGGTAACTGGCAAAGCTGGGGCAAGCGCCAGCGCTGTGAGACTCCTTCTGCTACTGGCTCTTCCCAAAAAAACTTATAATACTTGGAATGACATATCGCTGTTGGTTCTGTAAAAGTGGTAGTGTTCGCTGTATCCGATCCATAATGAACACTACGAGGTGTAGTGATAACGTTTTAATTGACTTGTTTTGAGTTTACGTCGTTCCTTAGTTGCTACTGTATTCTCGGAGGCGTGGTTCGTCTTCGTAACTAAATCTATAGTTTTTTGCTTCATGCCACCCGCTTTTCGCTTCTTTTTGTTTATGAAGCATCGTCAGTGGCCTGTAATAAAGGTGGTTTGATAAATACTGTATAAATGCAAGCACAAACGTTTGTTTCACAAACAACTTACCTTATCTCTCGACATAGTCTCCTTCGTGGGATATACACTTGTTCCGGCTATCCTCCAGCTTTTTCATCCCATCGGAAAAATACGTTCTGTCAAACTCAGGAAAGCCCTCGTTAATCGCAGCTATCACTTCCTAATGATGAAAATTTCTTTCCCATAATCCACAGTTTCAAGTTAGGGAGTAGGAAGAAGTCTCTTGGAGCTACGCCTGGGTGGATGAGGAACTAATTCAAAGCCCAGTTCATGCACATTCGCCATTGCTATCCCTGATGTGTGGGATGCTGCATTATTCTGACGAAAGAGCACGTTTTTCTGTGCCAACCTTGATCTTCTTTCACTCGACGAAAGTTTCAAACAATTCAGCAATGAAGCATAATAGGGTCCAGTTATGTTTTTTCCCTTTACCGAGTAAAATACGAAAATCATTCCTCGGGAATACCAAAAGCAGAGGGCATCACCTTCTTCATGCACATTCACTAGCTTTTGTCCAATGTTTTGTCTTGGGTATGTAATGATGGATACAGGTTTTATCAAGAGTCACAAATTGGAGCAAAATGTCTTAGGCATTGCAATTAAACTTCGCCACACATACTTGTGTCAGATGCGCTTTGGGTCGACTGTGAGCAATCGCGGCACACGCCTCTCAGTTTCCTCATAGCATACTCTCCGTGCAGGATATCATGCACTCTCTCTGTTGAGGTTCCTAAAGTCTCAGAAATCTCATGAATTTTAATTTGCTGATCTTGCCTTAACATATCATGGATTGTGTCAATGATTTCCTGTGTGGTGACGACGACTGGACGGGCAAGAAACCTCTTCCAACGCAAGTTTCGTTAACATGAGATTCTGTATGGTTCTATTTACAGGTTTGTAACCTTATTATTCCCTTTGCTTCGTCGTAGAGTTGCACTTAGTTTCCCTGTCGGCTCAAATCCAAGAAAGTTACCTAAGTATTCGTTTTTTTTTTCTTGCAGATACGTGCGTGGAACATGCCGAAATCGTTGCGGCACGATATTGTAGCTCACTAATACAGAAACCACGACCAAATGGCGCAGGTCATCTTTACGTTATCAGTAAGCAGCGTCATTTTATTTCATCTCCTCCAGCGATTCTTTGGCGGGGTATTTCGCTGTTAGCTGGCACTGCTGAGATATACTTGCAAACAAACACAAAATTGAATATTGAACTTCATATTCGTGAAATAATGAACAAATCTTTTTAGCGCTCATAAAGCGGCCAAGTACCATCACTACACCTCAGGCTATCATGAAAATCAGCACCATTTGTTCTACGTGGAACCCGAAGCACAGGATACAGAAAAACACTACAGAGTGACGATATTGACTGCAATATCACTAGGTACATTGTACCTTACCAATGCACATCGCCGCACCACCCACCATCCTTCAAGCACACCTTTAGCGTTTGAGCAGGGCAGTGCCTGTATATACTGCACAAGGCGCCCCGAGTAGTACGTAATCCGATATTATGCAGCGCCCCTGCTCCATGTTCTCAGTCATTCATCCTTACGACTGGCCCCATGACACAGACACCGGGACAGACATCGCCAACTTGCTGATCGGGTTTCGCTCATTCTCTGGACCAGCCAAGGCCACATACACTCAGGTGGCGAATTTCTGAGCGACGGCGCTCTTAGCTGCTCCAGCTTCAAGATCGTCTAGACACTCATACAGTTAACATTGCTGTAAAAGTTATTTTAGTTTGAAAACTAAAAATAGGAAATCGCAGAGTTATCTGTATACGTATGTGTCACTTTATCTTGTCTGTATTGATAGTTTCATTTACAAAACATGCCGTAACTGTTCATTCTTATATACAGTGTATAGTGGGCAGAGTGCAACAGTTGCATATGTAGCAGAGGAGCACGCCTGAATTATTTGTTGCATGGAAAGTTTCCTAAAGCGTCAATAAATTACAACAAACGCTTAGAAATACATTAGAGAAAAAAGAGAGGAACACCTTAAATTGAAGTAACGGATAACGACATGTCACGAGAGGTTCCGGCTACTACAAGAAGTTTTTTGTGTTTTGTATAACGAGCTACGAGTGGTTGCATCTAAATTTTCCTTCTGCTTCACAGAGTTTTCTCCAACATTGATGAATTACAACACACGCTTAGAATCGCATTACAGAAAGAAGAGAAGAACTGCTTCATCTGAAATAACGAATCACGTATTGTCGCGAGAGGTGCCACAACTGCAAAGGCTATTAAAATGATTGTTGTAGCAGTCTCAGTTGCAGTTGATAATTGATTTCCATCACATTTAGAGATCAGCTTCAGATCTGTTTAATCACAAGTTGTGAAAAATCTAAATTCTTTAAAAAGAAAACCGTCGTAAGCTGTAAAATAAAAGGAACAGTATTGACTTAGCATCTTGCAATTGAATAAAGTTCTAGAAGCCACGAAATGTTGTCACAGTTATACTGTAGTGCTATTTTGCACTATTTTCACCTTTTGATTAACCACATCTAAAGAAGATCTTTAAGATCGACGTAAAAGCGATGTAAACTAGTTATCAAGTGTGAGTATTTGCAACTGAGTCTGTTACAACCATTATTTTAAATGAAAATGTTGGCTATAACTTTAATATAAGTGGATTCTAGTACTAAAGCTGACTAATATAAAATTTAAGGAACGATTTTCATTAACACATTAATGCAAAATTAAAAAAGAAGTATAATGATAATGACAACAAATGAACAACCTGCATTTTACTTCTCTTGCTGACAGTAAAAGAAGGTCACATGTAACATTTCTAGTTTCTCAGTTTATAATCATCAAAACAGTTTAAACAAAAATAACTAACAGAATGGAGATACCAGAAGAGTAACAAATGAAGTCAACTTAGTTCAGCAGAAAACATCTAAAGATAAAATTAGCCTAAAAAAAGTAGGCGCTGCAAAACATTCTTGTGAAACACAAGGCGATTTTTCTACTGACGCGACACTTCCCTTAAGCTGGTGCTGTTGAGATTGCATCTGCTCCCAGCAGTGACTACCTTCTGCCGGCGAGCACCTCTTCGCGCACCGGCCATGTAAACTGTGTAGTTGTTTCCCGTTGCCATAAGCAATGCTGCTGCTTTCGCGTGGTTTCCGTACCGCTATGGCCTTTGCGCATGGCAAGAGCTAAAATTCTGTAGCCGCAGACGTTCCGACATTTGTGGGCTGCCGCGTTTACTTCGTGCGCCGTAGGAGAGCGTCCGCTCACTGCTCAGCAACCGTTCGCAAACATTCCGCTGGCGTGAATCCAGCCTAAGCCTTATCCAACCCAGGCTAACTCACAACAGGGGCTCTTACATTCGCCGTTGATCCCGTCCCGGTACCAAACATCACGAGGTCTTTGTGAGCTGTGGTGATGGTGACACATTGTCCGATCAGAAAACAACAGCCACGCTACGTCAAGGTTTCCAATTCTCTTATCTTCTTATCTCATCGCAAAAAAAAAAGACTGACGTGGTGGAGAGGTTCTCCACCGCGTCAGTCTCCTTTTTTATTTTAATAATCTTTAAGTTATTGCACCTCTCGTGTTTAAGCAGTTCTTAGCTTCTTTCTGTAATGTGTTTCTAACCGTGTGTTGTAATTCATCAGTGCTGGAGAAAACCCTCTGAAGCAGAAGGAAAATTTAAATTTAACGACTCGTAGCTCGTTATGCAAAACGTAAAGAACTTCTTGTAGTAGGCGGAACCTCTTGTGACAAAACGTTATCCGTTACTTCAATTACTTGAACTAGGTCTAAATAATAGCCAGCAGTCCGGATCTGTAGCTATCACTGCCGATAATCAGTTATTTATAGTTTGTGGTGGGACCAGTGTATAGCGTTGACAAAAATACGTGATAAAAAAATATTGCGTCTGAATAAAATTCATATAGCGGCCAGAATCTCCTGTACTATTTGACAGCTCCTGTCGATTGTTTGGCACAGCATAAATGTATCTATTTATTCATTTAAAAGTACTAGATCTTTATCATTAATTGTAATTATACTTCAGTATTGTCATTGCTCTCGTTGCCATAATTGAGAAATGAACTCTACTGATGTATAACCAGATCTGTTAATTATTAGGAATTACAGACGCAGTTCATTCTGTAGGAGATGATCTCGGTGTAGCGGTCGAAGCACTGAGTTGTCGAAAAACTAGAAGACGAAACTGACAAGACTTGTAGAACCAGAAAATTTTACTTTAACTCACAGTGTCCAGCCATTCTTGCAGTGTAAAGGAAAGACAGTAGCTTATGGTGTAACAACAAATCGACACAAGGTCATTGGGGCTCGTATTAAAAAGAAATCAGTCGTGCTGGTTTCACAAGAACTATTCATTTGCCTTAAGCGTCTTGGAAAATCACGGACAAGTGTAATTCTGATGCATGGATGTGGATGTGAGCCGCCGTTCTCCCAAATGCAAGTCTGAAGTCTTAACCAAAGTTCCATTTCACTTGGTGAAGAGTCATACACATAGTGCAATCAGGGACAGTAAGGACCTAACAGTATAATAACAGAATATGGGGTATATCGCTACACATAAAAAGCAGTTGCACTTAGTGCTTTACAACTCACATTCATGTAATAGAATTTTAGTTCTGTTATAGAGTCTTTGCTCTCTTTCTACATTTGACTCTCCACTGCCGCGCGGAGTGGCCATGCGGTTCGAGGCGCCATGTCACGGACTGCGCGGCCCCTTCCGCCGGAGGCTCGAGTCCTCCCACGGGCGTGGGTGTTTGTGTTGTTCTTAGCCTAAGTTAGTTTAAGTAGTGTGTAAGGCTAGGGACCGATGACCTCAGCAGTTTGGTCCCTTAGGAGTGAACACACATTTTGACTCTCCACTGACAAAGAAAATTATTGATGCTTCAGGCGGCTTCAGTACGTTAGTTATTGTTGCTCTGGATATTAAACAACATTTTTTGTCTAATGAATTGCCTGCTGATGTCGTCCCAACTGCCTAGTGAATTAACATAAATGGTGTTGATCCTACATGGCTGGTTCAGATGGCTCTGAGCACTATGGGACTTAACTTCTAAGGTCATCAGTCCCCTAGAACTTAGAACTACTTAAACCTAACTAACATAAGGACATCACACACATCCATGCCCGAGGCAGGATTCGAACCTGCGACCGTAGCGGTCGCGCGGTTCCAGGTTGTAGTGCCTAGAACCGCTCGGCCACCTCGGCCGGCTGATCCTACATCTCCGAGCTTATGCATGGTACATCATAACTAATAGCGAAAACTGACACGGGTGCAAGTATACGATAATACACAGTCCAGTCACTTTAACTGTTAGTTTTGCGTCGGAAACAAAAAACTTGACTCCCAGGAGAACTTCCATCCGGTGACCGTGGCTGCGTTAGTCGCTTAGAGAGAAGTCGGCTGGAGACTGATGTATTGAATCGCGACGCAATTTGTGTGTTCCATCGTGAATACGAGGGGGCGAGGGTTACAATTAATGCGACCACCGCCTATTTTCGACATCAATGTGCAATAACCATTCACAGACAGCAAGTGGCAGTAACGGCAGCGACAAGTCTATAAAGCGCCTCAGGGGGAGGGGACGTGTAAAACAGTGCATTCGTCATCATAATGGACAAAAGGAGCGATTCACCTGACATCCGAAAGAACACGATAATTGGCTTTCGAGCCAAGGGTGGAAGCATTTACGAAGTTTGTACACAGTCCGCGTGCCGCTGTCGTTAAAGAATACTGAGCACGGCAAAATGGCGCTATACAAATCAGCGGTCATAGATGACAGGGGTGAAAGACGGTTGCTGAGGAGTGTATGGGCGAATAGACGTGCAATCGTTGAGCAACTGACCACCCAGATAAACCAAGGGGCTACCAACAGTAACCCCTGAACGACCGTTCAGCGAACTTTGCTGCGTATGGGTCCACGCAGCATAAGGCGCCTGTTTCATGCACTCATGCTGACTGTGTTCATTAGCGACGAAGGCTGGAACGTGTACGTCACTACCGCAGCTGGGCGTCCACCGAATGCCAACAGGTGAGTTTTCAGATGAATCGCGTTTCATGCTCCATTTCACAGACGGCCGTTGTCGTGTTCGGCGTGACACGTCTGAAAGCAAATAAGGAAAGAGAAATGATGTGTGAAATGTTATCCTGGTTTTCATTGGCTGATCTCGTCATTCTACCATAGGAGACCACGTCCACATGCAGTGCGCTTTTCTCGGCACGATGGCATCTACCAGCAGGACAATGCAGCATGTCACACATCTCGCAGTGTATGTGCGTGTTTCCAAACCCTCCAGACTTCCCGGATTTAAACCCAATCGATCGGGCTGTTTGCTGCATGGATCCTCAACGGAGAAACGTAGTGCATCTCGCCACAGCACTGGAGCCGACGTCTCTCCACATTCCTGTCTGTAATTTCCAGAACCTCATTGACTCTCTTCCTGCACATCTCGCAGCGGTCGGCGCTGCCAAAAGATGACTATCCCAGTTTTTGACAGGTGGTCGCATTAATGCATCTGAGCAGTCCAGAAGAGAAATCATTCCTGTAAACATAGGTTCAAATGGTTCAAATGGCTCTGAGCACTATGGGACTTAACTGCTGAGGTCATCAGTCCCCTAGAAATTAGAACTACTTAAACCTAACTAACGTAAGGACATCACACACATCCATGCCCGAGGCAGGATTCAAACCTCCGACCGTAGCGGTGCGCGGTTCCAGACTGTAGCGCCTAGAACCGCTCGGCCACTCCGGCCGGCATAAGTCCACAAACGATCCGTTAGTGAGATAACACCGAATGTGTCGAGTGCCGTGACATAAAATTCATTATTAGGTAAGTATTAACGACTTCTACAGAAAGATCATTTGCCGGTGGTATTTCAGCAAATCCTAGATGGATCTGAAGGAAACCTAAGGAGTCCAATGAAAAAAACAGAAGAAGTAAAGAGACATTAATTGAGAAGATCTACTGCAGCTTTCAGTAATTTTAGACAGTAACTGGAAACTGTCCTGGACCATTTACATTCTCTTTAGTCATAAATTAGTTTCAGAAATTGAGGTGACAATCCTCAAAATACATCTTTTCCTGGGACTATGAATTTCGAGAAAACATGCATATTGTAAACATATAGCTATGTTTAGTCGGCAAGCTACTGGTGGAAAATGTACAAGGAAAATTTGAAGCATTGCGATTTACTCTATAAAATGTGTCTTGACAATGTGAGGACTCAAAGACCAACAACAGTGGGCCTCACTACGCCTCGAACACTCCTAGCACTGTCATAGTGAACATAGGTTTCCACAGCCATTGTCACAATCAATAAAATTGTTAGCAATACACCCTGAGGAAGGCGCCTTGCAACAGTTGCCGAAACGTCGGAATTTTACAGATGAGAATGCGGCCTCAAACCCAGAAGAATTTTATTGTCTGCCATAGTAGGTTGCAGAAGTAACGTGGTGCTGATGTCAGTTGCTGGTCTGTAGGTGACTGATATGAGTGCGACGCTCAAATCAGATCTTTGTCGGGGAGCAATAAATAATATCACGCTACAATAGGTGAACTTTCCTGAGACTCTGGAAGTGGTACTTGTGAAATTAAGCATCAATAATGAATGCTTTTGGAGGAAACAGTTTTTAGCATGGGAAAAGAAGACACTGTTCATGTGCAACGTTGTTCATGTGCAACGGAAGTTGTAAATCAGTGATTTGAATAACGAAAAAAGCATGGCCAGTGAAATGTAAATATGCGCCGTGCGAATTTTTTTCAGGACGTCGGAGATGGAAAGAATTTGATTCCTATTAAATAGACGCTTTTCTTCTATAGCTCTGATAAGACACTTCGTTGTCTCGAGGGTCATATTGCTCCTACACCTGATGCGAGTCATTATACTTTTGCCTGGAGGTGTATCAAGGCTTTCGTCATGAAAATAAATGGTGACAGACGTTACTATTAGACGCCTGCCACAATACATACGCACAGCACATACATGGAGAGGCTGTGGCCACTCATGTGCAGCATGAAAGCCAGAAGTTTCTTCATGCCAACTCGGCAACTGCTGCTTGATAATGTAACGAAATAATACATCCAATAAAGATTCTTCTACCACTATTCTATTTTTTTAACTTATAACACCTATAAACATGTTCCTAAAATAATTATTACGTGAATGGACGTACAATAATTTTTTAATCTCCGATTTTGATGTGCTGATTTTACCGGTTTTTCATTAATTATTTCAGAGCAATGTATTATTTCCGCTGCTATGAATTTAGCAGATGGCCGAAGATGATTGTTCATGTGGAAATAAAAACAATTATTACGTAAAGTAGAACCCCATCCATCGAAACTAGGTGGAAATTGATCGTAGGTCATCCGGATTCTCGAAAATCAGAAAAAATGGAGTCACATTGGTTAAATGGGAGTAAAATATACGTCATATTTATTTTCACGTAAACTCAGGAAATATTGTGCATATCTTGAAGAAAAGTGAGTTTTGTCCACAGAAATAATCAGCAAGATCCTTTTGCGTCAGACCGTACGACATTTACGTGCAGTACGCTCACGAAACCGCTTTTCCTGCGTTACTTCGGCCGAGGATCTTTCCGTCCGGCGTTCCAGATATACCATTATTTTATTCAGAAATGTAGTCTCTGTATGTGTCATAATTTCATCGTATTGAGTATCGTATACTCTGCAGGCTATTAAATGACAGTAATTTAATCAGAAATCGTCGGTGTTATTCTCCAACCAGTCATTCAGGTTATTAACACCTGAGTTTGAGCATCATTTCTCTTTGACGTTATTTTACGCTCGCAACAAACGGGGGCGCTAAAGTACCCTGCTACTCACTGTTAACTGACACCTGCCAGGATACTGGAATAGAATTTGGCTGAATTTAATGTTTTGATTGTCATCGTCGATCGTCGATTGTTGCCCTGAGCGTCTTTGCGCTGCAGATTTCACACACATATCATGAATTTATGTCAGAAATGACTATCAGAGATAAAACAAATAAAGTATGAAGAGATACGACAGCCGTGAATTTATTGAAGTTTGGAAACATGGACTGCCTCGTCTGTTATTATCTGATTCGCAAGTATTTTTATTTACTGCGTTTTACAGGCGGGGCAATTTCGGCCTTTCTCGGATGCTAAGGATATCAAACCACCGACAGAATTTTGCCCGGAATTTCTTTGTGTGGTGTGTAGGTCGGACTTTGATCTGCCGGAATGATCGGTATAAGTGACGGAATTCGCGCCGAAGGCCTCTAAGAGCCCTTGGAGGGACTTTGTGATACTGGGGATAGATGGATTCGTTTGGGATGTGGTGGCGTTTGGAAAGGTAGTTTGGAGGAAGGTGGTTGGGTGGCTGATCTCATCGCAGTCCTAGAAGGACAAATGATGGCTTTCGATTTGGGCGACTTCGCTGTAAGCACTTCAATTGGTACGAGAGTACTCGTGTATATATTTGGTGTAGGCATTAGGAGTTGGTGCAGGGATGGGGAGTTTTGTGCTTGGTACAGTGAGCGGGACAGGCAGATGACCACTTTCAGTTGAGTCGATGGCCTCTGCGGTATTGGGAAAAGGGATTTAGGAGAAGTGGAATTGCTTTAAGGTAGGTTTACTATCGGATTTGAACGATACCATGTAGCAAGGAGTAAGTAAGCCAAAGCCACCCCTGGAATTCTACATGAGATCAGCTATGGATGTTAAGGTCAGCAGCAATAATATTGATCGAAAAGGTGTGGTATGTGTGGGTGAGGAAACTGTATAGGACCGTGAAACGCAGCTAACAGGTTCAGGATGGGAAAGGATCAAACATCAACACGTGGATGGGAGACCCATCAGATAGTTCGATGTTTTCACCAAAAAATGGTTCCAACGGCTCTCAGCACTACGGGACTTAACATCTGTGGTCATCAGTCCGCTAGAACTTAGAACTACTTAAACCTAACTAACCTAAGGACATCACCCACATCCATGCCCGAGGCAGGATTCGAACCTGCGGTCGTAGCAGTCGCGCGGTTCCGGACTGAGCGCCTAGAACCGCGAGACCACCGCGGCCGGCCGTTTTCACCAAATTAACATTTATTTAACAAATGCATACTGATCAGTTAAATTCCAGATTAATAACAGTCTTGAAAGCCATCAGAATTACAGTGACATGTAAAGTAAAAAACTATTGAAATTTACCAATATAAGCTAAAGGAAACAATATTCAATAAACACAAAGCATCTGAGTTTATAATAGTAAGAATGAAATTTGAATCGTAATGGCAAATATATATATATATATATATATATATATATATATATATATATATATATATATATATATATACGCAGCTTGCGGTCTTACGGTAGCGTTGATTTTTCCTGCCTCGTGATGACTGGGTGTTGTTGTGTCGTCTTCATCGTCATCATTAATCCCCATTACGGTCGGAGGAAGGCAATGGCAAACCACCTTCACTAGGACCTTGCATAGTACAGCGGTGCGGGTCTCTTGCATCATCATGTATGCAGCTTGTGGTCTTACGCTAGCGTTGATTTTTCCTGCCTTGTGATGACTGGGTGTTGTTGTCTTCATCATCATCATTCATCCCCATTACGGTCGGAGGAATGCAAGTCAAACCACCTCCACTAGGACCTTGCCTAGTACAGCGGTGCCGGTCTCTGGCATCGTCCGCTACGCTCCTCGGAGTATGGGACCTCAGCTTGTGGTCTTACGGTGCGTTGATTTTACCTGCTTCGTGATGACTGGGTGTTGTTGTGTCGTCTTCATCATCATCATTCATCCCCATTCCGGTCGGAGGATGGCAATGGTAAACCACCTCCACTAGCACCTTGCGTAGTACAGCGGTGCCGGTCTCTCGCATCGTCCGCTACGCTCCTCGGAGTATGGGACCTCATCATCATTATATATACGATTTAATAAGGCTTTTTGTCAGATCAGGAGAAACGCGCTAAGACTGAGAGAGATAAGTAGAATGGATTTGTCGTACACAATAAATACATACGTCTCTGTCTAGGTAAGACGATAAGCGAGTACATGTAACTGACAAGGTGCAGGTGCAAACAGAGCAGTTGCAATTAAACCCTTAAGCAGGGCAGAAAATTTCACTGGGTTGTAGCCCTACGTAATTCAGTTATGACAAACACATCAACATGGGTTAGGGTAAATACACTTTACTGCATCATAATTAGATATGAAATTGAGTTCCAGTACCATGACCTTACCACCGGGTACAGTGCCACTAACCGATGTTACCACTTCAGTTCGTAACATCACACCCCATGCGGGAGCATACAAGCGGTTTACCAATTAACAGAATCACGTGGCTTCAAAAAAGATGCACTAAGAACCATTGGCCACTCGCAAGCCAAGGTACACTGCAGAACAAACAAATACATATTATTCACCGAACACGACACAATTTTATTGAGCCGATTTTCCTTTAAACAATAAAAGCACAGGGCCAGAATGTTCATAGGCAGTATGCTACGGTGCAGCCTCCCCACCGTAAATTATACTTTTAACTACTCTTCAAATAACAAAAGGAGGTCCCCGTCACCAGAGTTCCAGAGCACGACCTTCGTCAACTTTATTTGCGGTTGTCCAACACTCGACAAGTCGCTCGGTGCTCCGGCTGGGTACATGCGTTGTCCATCCAAAACCTGCCTAACCAAACCCCGCCGCCAGGCATGCTGCTCCAGCCCTCTTCCGTCGCGAACAGTTCACAACTCACCCAAGGCGCCGAGCCTCCACGCCTCAACCAAGAAAACCAATGACCAGACGCAAGGGAGGTGACAATCGGTACCGGTGCCAAAGGTAGTTAGGCAGGCAAACCGAGCCGCCACGGCTCAGACGGAATGATGAAATTGGGTATACAGGGTTATTTTGCTAAATGGTAAGAAACTGCAGGAAACGATCCCCAAGAGGATGAGAAACAGAAAGGTCATAAAGACGTAACGTCGGAAATGAACTCCAGTTGAGGTACACCCACTTGAAGGTGGAGATAAAACGGGTTTCACACAGTAGGTTTCAGTGATTGAAAGCACACATGAAACACACCAGATAAGAAGAAATTTTCTGTATGTACTGATGTTTTACTGATCTATAGCACCATCATGTAGTAGGCACATTACCCTTCGTACCACCAAAGGCACGTTTTCCTTCAGCGAACACAGGGGCAGCCGAAGAATGTGCAGATATTCTTCACCTTTGACGCATTGTGGAAGATTGGCTGGTTCGAGGATGCATTCACTAATAATCGCCACCCATACATTGAAGCTGAACAGGTTCTGATGTCCACATATCATGGGGATACTCTGTAGCCCACAGGTGGTTGTTCTGAAGCCTGACGATACCGTCCCTCGCAAAGGTGGCCTCATCTCTGGATAGATTAGATGACAGAAATCCCACCTCGTTGGCCTTTGCGACGAATCAGCGATAAAATTTTCACCGCGGAGGAAAGTCTGAGTAACGTCGCCTGCACCCACTGTGTTGTGGATAGTAGCAGTTGTCATGCAGAACGTTTCAGGCGGTTATCTGGATTACTCTACGCTGGCAAGCCACCTGACACTGTAATCACTGTCAAAGATCAGTTTATCCTCATGTAGCAAAATCACCCTGTATATCTAGTGGCACAGGTAATAGATATGGTTTTGAGGAAGAGAGTAACGATTAGGTGTACAGCAAGAGTTGTGACCGAAAGGCGATGTTCTTGTGGTGACCAGTAGCAACTCAGCCTCTAGTGGATGCATGTTTCTAGCCATGATTGTTGGTTATTCATTCGGCATTTTCATTTCCTCCCATTATATTTTGCTTTTAGTAGATCGTGATATTTATCTTTGTGTTAGTTTACGCGAGACTGCTTCAATCACTTTTAATTACATGGAGATGGTTGGTTAGCTTGGAGGAGGGACCAAACAGCGAGGTGATCGGTCCCATCTGGTTAGGGAAGGATGTGGAAAGAAATCGGCTGTGCCATTTCAAATGAACCATCCCAGCATTAACCGAAGCGATTTAGGGAAATCACGTAAAACCGAAATCGGGATATCTGGACGCGCGTTGAACCGTCGTCCTCCGAATGCGAGTCCTGTGTGCAAACCACTGCCCCACCTCGCTCGGTTACATGGACGCGACTGCAGGGACTTATCCCTTGCACGCTTCCCGTGAGACCCACATTCCCAAATGTCCACAATTTACACACATAATGTACCTAATAGGTAGTCCCTGCAGTCACGCCATTCATCTGTGCCCTCGGTGGCTCATATGAATAGACCGTCTGCCATGTAAGCAGGAGATCCCGGGTTCGACTCCCGGTCGCGGCACACACTTTCAGCTGTCCCCACAAGGTATATCAACAACACCTGTCGGCAGCTGAGGGTTTCAATTAATTACCATTTATTCTAGAGAAGCTGCACGGTCATCAATGGTATCTGTTCTTTCGAGAACAGTTACTATCTTCATATATAAAGGTATAATGGCTATTTTCATACTTCCAGCTTCTCATATGTATGGAAATAGCCGTTCTGCCTTCGCCGAACACCTGTTAAAACATGGACATGAATCATCCAACATAGAAAAAGACATGAAAATTATTAGAGTGAACAATCACAGCAAAAAACTGCTGTCATTAAAAGAAAACTTTCACATACAAGGGCCATTGTAATGAAAAAGAAAGTAATCACCAAATCAGTCAAAATACACGCACGCACGCACACACACACACACACACACACACACACACACACACACACACACAACACAAGCAACAGGCGAAAGACAAACGCACAGCGATAGCTGGCAACACTACACACTGTTAACATGCACATGTTTATGACAAAATTAAAACTGCAAATGGTGATAAATTTGGGTGAGAAAACGCCGCAAATCGGCTATTTCGACACAGTAACCGAATGAATACGTCTCCAGTACCACCCATATGGTGTAAAGATTCTGGAAATCGTATCACTAAACGATAATTAACCTCACGAAATTTGGGCTACAAAAGTTATTTCTTATTAGAAGAAAATGAGAATAACATGACAAAAGGTAACATACTAACATATTGCAACTACTACATAATACGGTTATTGTACATATAAAAAGAAACGTGTACGGTACTACAGGTCACTGAAGATGTTTCACAATTAAAAAAAGCCAAACGCGTATGACGAACAACAAACCGCCCTTCATTTAGTTGCATAGACGGAACATACCTCCATGAATTTGAAGCTACTGTGGAACGACGGAAAACAAAAAAAAAAAAAAAAAAAAAAAAAAAAAAAAAAAAAAAAAAAAAAAAAAACCGTTTCGATTAATCAGTATAAATCTTTGTATAGTCACTGAAACATTTCGACCAGTGTGAATCGTTTCCGATTTGTTGGCCGTGGGGTCCGTTTTGTTCGGAAGCGTATTCGCCAATAGTTCTATGTTCTGTTCCAAGTTCTGTTGAATGCAAGTGGTAGACCCTTTTTGGAGAGAAGGCAGGTGAAGTCGTGAATCTGAATCTTGTACTTGTAGGTCTGACTACGGAAGTTGGATTGTAAAATAATTTCTTTGCGTTCAGCAAGAATATAATTGCTTATCAATTTTCTAATTTTGCATTTACATCTTTGTACATATTCCATTCCTTGTATTAGGACACCAGATCGTGCCACACTGCAGCCAGCCATCTTGTGATGTCTGTTTTGATGCATCGACAATAATGTAACAAGTTACAAATTTGTAAGTTATCAGGTTTCAGGTACTGATGAGATAGGTCGACCGATGTTGTTTCACCAACTGCTGCTTACCTGAGATCGTGGGGAATAAACACGCACGCAACAGTTATGTTACATAAAGCAGGATAACTATGAAACTAAGGAAAAAAAAACAAGCGCCACTTAGGTATTAACCGAATCCACGGTAATCTGTAGATGTGATGGATATGTACAGACAAATGATTACAGTTTTAAAAAATGTAAATAGTTTATGCAAGAGAAACAGCTTCAGAAATTGAGCGAGTCAATTAGGCCTTGGTCCGCCCCTGACCCCAATGCAAGCAATAATTCGGCTTGGCATTGACTATAGAGCTTTTGGATGCCCTCTGCAGGATGTCGTGTCCAATTTTGCCCAATTGGCGAGTCAGATTGTCAAAATCCCCGAGATGCTGGGAGGCCCTGCCCAAAAAGTTCCAAACTTTCTCGATTGGGGAGAGATCAGGCGACCTTGCTTGCCAAGGTAAGGTATGTCAAGAACGAAAACAAGCAGTAGAAACTTTCTCCAGGAGCCGGCGGGCATTAAGTTGCTGAAATATAAGCCCAGAATGGCTTACTACGGAGAGTGGAGTATCGTCGGCGTAAATGAAGTGGCACAACTGACCATTACCCCTGGTAGTCGCGCCGTACGTTCGGCGACAGACAGGTTGGGCATCTCGAGACACGTTTCCGCTGGTCATCGGGGCTCAGTTCGAAGCGGGACTCACCACTGAAGGTAATTCTACTCCAGTAATTGAGAGTCCTGGCGGATGACGTCTCTGGAGACGCCCCGGACAGCAGTGGGATGCCAACCAGACTGCCGCCCGCCATACACTCCGACAACCAGGAGCGATGGTCTGGGGTGCCATTCGAAGTCATGTCAGGACCTCTTTGGTGGTCATCTGCGTCAGCGTTGTAGCACAGCGGAATGTCGACGATATTCTGCGCCCCGTTCTGTTGCCCTTTATGATAAGCCAACTTACGCTTACATTTCAGGAAGATAATGCCTGCCTACTAAGCCGTGGCGGGACTAGCGCCAGGGATATCTTTCGCTTAGGCACTATCGATTCCCTTCGGCAGAAGTTTGTCTTTGGAGCCTGGGCCTGCTCAGGATATAGTGGGGCAGTACCTAGTGGAACAGGAGAACAACGCTGGGCACGGCATGCGGAAGTGCGCGTATTAGCGAGACGTTGGGGAGAAGACAGCGAGCACGGTGTGCCTGAGTACGGGCGGCAGTTAGCGCTTGATCGCACTGGGGTCAGTAACAGCGGGCCGGCGCTGTGGTTTCTTGGCAACCTCGTGGAGTTATGCATATGCTCGCTTCCGTGAAGGAACACGCTGTTACTATCGGACTAAGCAACGTCTGGCGTCTACGCCGCATCCATCCAGCAGCTGGCACCATGTTAAGTAATTCAAGTCCTACCAAAGATTAGTGAAATATAATGATTGCTCTTGAGGCAGCAAAGCGTTGCAAGGACTGTGATGTGATATTTCATGCCTCTTAAGTGTGTGCTTCGCTCCTTAATAGTACTGTTCTTACATCAGCTGGCAAGTGTCTAAAACATTGATCCGTGTGCGCAGCCTTACCGAACGATCTATATTCCGTTTTTAAAGATTGCCCTGTGGTACCTTACAGGCTCACATAAGGCGCTCCATGTGATGCTTGGGTTTTAATGAGCCAGTTCCGTTCGCATCATTCGTGTACGTGGTTCTGCTTAAAGGAATGAAATCAGTTTTATTGTTGTCAATTTTATCGAAGTAGTTTTCTGTATAAGTTTGAGTATTAAGGCGAAGGAAGGGTTGTTTGGTACCCTTTTGTCGCTTCTAATTTATGTTTCAGAGATCGGAAGCAGTGGGCCACCGAAGTGCAGAGCCTCCCTCCCCTTTTAAATTACTAGCGGGCGCACGGGTGGTGGACTTCGCCTGAGCTCGGGTGTGCTGTTTGGTTCCGATTTCGGTGTTCTGAACAAGGTGGAAGTACAAACGGAGTCCACATCTTAATTCGAAGATAAGTACTCAGTCGCATCCACCGTTCGTGGCCAAGTCGCGGCCTCACAATCTGGGCCTCATTTATTGTACAAGCTGCAGTTTGCTAAAACTTGTGGTGACTTTGCAAGGTTGCCCGGGTTAAATGTTTCAAATATTTGTCTTAAGAATTTTGAGGGATTTCTAGAAGAATGTGTCTTAATTGAAACCGTTTTCTAAAATTTCGATGCAATTCAGCGTTAGTGGCGTATGTCAATTCTGATGGGAAAATAACTGGGTTATTATTGATCAAACTGTCTATAACCTTGTAAAGGTGTTTGGAAATATCTCGCCCGGGAGAGGCGGTTTTCAGTCTATGTGGAAATAATAATTAATTTCCTGGTTATTTGATGTAAAGTTTATTTCAAATGATTTACTTGGCCCGAGTGGCTGTTTTATAAAGGTTTTTAAAGAGATTAATTCATTTGTAGTTTTATATAACAAGCAGTTTGTAAAGTTTGCCTGAATGGGGCTTATAAAGGTTTTTAAAGAGATTAATTCATTTGTAGTTTTATATAACAAGCATTTTGTAAAGTTTGCCTGAATGGCGTTTCTTAAAGAAATTATTATCTGATTTATGATTGTAATTCTCTTAATGATTTATCTATGATGCAAATAAATATGTTGAAATGAAATGGTCACTGTATGGGCCACGTCCTTCCACTGCTTTTATATTAAAGGTTAAGGAATTTGCAGTTCAAAAGGAGAATAACGCTTCACCTGCAAACGGAGAGAGTTTCTACTGCTTGTCTTCGTGTTTACCAAACCCTGGTTTGGGAAGCAAGTTCACCGGATTTCTTTCCAATTGAGAATGTTTGGAGCATTATGGGCGGTACTCTGCACCCAGCTTGGGATTTTGACTAACTCAGCGGTCGAAAGGCATTTGGCAAAAATATCCATCACGAGGACATCCGACAACTCTCTCAATCAATGCCAAGCTGAAAAACTGCTTACATAAGGGCCAGAGATGGACCAACGCGTTATTGACTTGTTCAATCGATGAAGCTCTTTCTCTTGAGTAAGTTATCCAATTTTTCTGAATTTGTAATAACTTGTCTGTACATGTATACGGTTTCCGTCTCATTTCGATAATTCCTTAGTGGTGCCCCGTTTTTTTCCATAAAGCGTACTTTTTTGGGCATAGAAATTATGCTTTTACATAGCTTGAAGGCTTTTAGGGCTTGTCAGTGCCCATGGGAGTAGTTACTATTTTTATTAGAACAGACCACTTTCAGACTTAAAAATGTGTGATGTTTCATTTAAGAACGTAGAAAAACATAGTAATCCTAAATGACAGGTTTGATGTGGCTCGCCATGGTATCCTATCCTACGCCAACTTCTTCGTCTCAAAGCAGTAGCTACACACGATGGCACTGTTGTTTGTCGGATACGTTCCAATCTCTGTCTACGTTTTATCTTTTACAGCTCGCTCTAGTGATTCTACGGAATGCCTGAAGGGTGAGCGTTACAGTGAAAATTGATACAGGACAGAGTTGAAGGGACCTTGAGATACGTGACTGAGAGGGGCGGCGAATGTTACACGGAGAAGGCAAAGGAACGATCAGGGTTGTCGGGGAGAGCGCTAGAGGGCGGGTCGGGGCGGGCCGGTTTGTTGACTCACGGCGCCGGGTGGCGCAGGCTGGCGGCGTGCATTACCGGCAGAGTGCGGCCGGCGCCAGGGTTTATGGACGAGCGGCAGCTGTTTTCTCGGCTGCCGCGCTGACAAGAGTGCGCCCACCAGCGAGCTCCGGTTGCAGCCGTCTCCCTCTTTGGAAGCTAAGCGCCAGCGTTCTGGCGAGGCACGAACTGTTGTTGTGGTCTTCAGTCCTGAGACTGGTTTGATGCAGCTCTCCATGCTACTCTATCCTGTGCAAGCCTCTTCATCTCCCAGTACCTACTGCAACCTACATCCTCCTGAACCTGCCTAGTGTATTCATCTCTTGGTCTCCCTCTACGATTTTTACCCTCCACGCTGCTCTCCAATACTAAATTGGTGATCCCTTGATGCCTCAGAACATGTTCTACCAACCGATCCCTTCTTCTGGTCAAGTTGTGCCACAAACTTCTCTTCTCCCCAATCCTATTCAATACTTCCTCATTAGTTATGTGATCTACCCATCTAATCTTCAGCATTCTTCTGTAGCAACACATTTCGAAAGCTTCTATTCTCTTCTTGTTCAAACTATTTATCGTCCATGTTTCACTTCCATACATGGCTACACTCCATACAAACACTTTCAGAAATGACTTCGTGACACTTAAATCTATACTCGATGTTATCAAATTTCTCTTCTTCAGAAATGTTTTCCTTGCCATTGCCATTCTACATTTTATATCCTCTCTACTTCGACCATCATCAGTTATTTTGCTCCCCAAATAGCAAACCTCCTTTACTACTTTAAGTGTCTCATTTCCTAATCTAATTCCCTCACCATCACCCCACTTAATTCGACTACATTCAATTATCCTTGTTTTGCTTTTGTTGATGTTCATCTTATATCCTCCTTTCAAGACACTGTTCATTCCATTCAACTGCTCTTCCAAGTCCTTTGCTGTCTCTGACAGAATTACAATGTCATCGGCGAACCACAAAGTTTTTATTTCTTCTCCATGGATTTTAATACCTACTCCGAATTTTTCTTTTGTTTCCTTTACTGCTTGCTCAATATACAGATTGAATAACATCGGGGAGAGCCTACAACCCTGTCTTACTCCCTTCCCTACCACTGCTTCTCTTTCATGTCCCTCGACCCTTATAACTGCCATCTGGTTTCTGTACAAATTGTAAATAGCCTTTAGTTCCCTAACTCCCGCAAAACGGTCGTCTCGATAATTTCGGTACACGCTTTACGAGAAGTTAAAAATGTACGTTCTGGACTTGGTCAGCATAGAAAAATGAGCGGGATGCGGGGCATCCGGTAGTGTTAGGAGAAAATCTTCGAAAGAAAAGACTTTCCGATCACCAGTGGAGGTTTTATTTCTCCAAAAGTCTACGCCTAGGCCCTAGTGGGTACACTAAACGCGCTACGGCAGCAGGAAGCTGCCACAGTTGAACTGAGAAGTATTGCGCCCCAAAGGGAGGAACTAGTGGACACGTCCAGTGGCGGACCGAGCTGTCAGAGAAGAGAGAGTTTCCAATATCGATGCATTCTCGCCAACTCGAATGGTGCCCCGTAGATGACCCTCACCCCCTTTCCCCAGTCTTCCTACTGGTGGGCAGAGAGTGCTTCAGTGGGCGTCCCTCCGTCAGTAGTACTCAACATTGCGTCTATAGTCAGCAGTACAACCGTGGGACGATGTTCACTTGGACTGAGCGCCGATGTAACGTAAATCAAACGGTATATGCCGGCCCAAGCTCAGCCACTGTCTTAGCAAAGAGGCTATACCAATAAGTCATATGAAAGACAGTTAAATGGAAAATACGAAAAAAAGATTTTAAATCCATTTTCCCGCTCAGTAAAACTGCTTATTGCCCACACAGAGAACAGATACTCAGGCACACACTGTGTCCCAGTTCCGTTAGAGCTATAACTATGAAAAATAAAATCCACGGGCAATTTTCACAAAATCACTCTATGTATTCGAAATAGTCTCCCCTTGAATGAAAACACAGCTGAAATTGTTCTAAAAGTGTTTGTAAACAGTCACTGTGGCCTTTTTATGTAGCTGCATTTGGTACTGCAGTATGATTTTCTTGGATGTCATTAAATGCGTCATAACGATGTCCTTCCATTGCCAACTTCAATTTGGGTTCAAATGTCTCTGAGCGCTATGGGACTTAACATCTGAGGTCATCAGTCCCCTAGAACTTAGAACTACTTAAACCTAACTAACCTAAGGACAGCACACACACCCATGCCCGAGGCAGGATTCGAAACTGCGACCGTAGCAGTCGCGCGGTTCCGGACTAAGCGCCTAGAACCGCTCGGCCACCGAGAGCCGGCTTCAATTTGGGGCCGGACGGAGTGGCCGAGCGGTTCTAGGCGCTACAGTCTGGAACCGCGCGACCGCTACGGTCGCAGGTTCGAATCCTGCCTCGGGCATGGATGTGTGTGATGTCCTTAGGTTAGTTAGGTTTAAGTAGTTCTAAGTTCTAGGGGACTGATGACCTCAGCAGTTAAGTCCCATAGTGCTCAGAGCCATTTGAACCATTTTTCAATTTGGGAAATAACCAGACTTCGCCTGCGCCAAAATCCGGTGACTGGGGCGGGTGATCCAGGACTATGCTCCATTTGATAGCCAAAAACTCGTCACAGTCCTCGCTTCGTGGACTGGGGTGTCGTCGTGGAGGAGCAACCAGGAACCTGCCCCTTCGGTATTCGGGGCGAATTTGTCGAATTCTCTCCCGCAGTCGCTGGAGGACTCAAAAGACTTGATGTTACGTCACTGCTCCACTGCTATTTCACGACGAAGATCAAAGACGTATCCGGCCATCCTGATTTAGGTTTTCCGTGATTTCCCTAAATCGCTCCAGGCAAATGCCGGGATGGTTCCTTTCAAAGGGCACGGCCGACTTCCTTCCCCATCCTTCCCTAATCCGATGAGACCGATGACCTCGCTGTCTGGTCTCCTTCCCCAAAACAACGAACCAACCAATCAGAGACGTACTGTTACATTCGCTGTCAGGATCGCTACTGCAGCAGTGCTACCGCTTTGACTTTTTACACAGATGGTTTTGAAATTTCAAGGATCGTAACGCTCCAACTAACCACGAGATAGCGTTGAAGTTTGCAATTTAACACAAGCAATCCTAACGGCAATGGGACACATTGCATCATGCGTAGTTTGGGCATAGCGTAAGTTAAATCAGTATAAAGTGTAAATTACATCAGAACTCGTCGAACTATCATATTCCAAACAAAAGTGAAAGAGATTTAACGTACATACCATATTGAGAAGGTAATGTTAAGGTGAAGTAGGGGAATAGGGAAATTGGAAAACTAGTGAGCTCTTCAGACCATTGGATGGCTGCCTGAATGATAGTAACAGAACGGGCAACAAACAAAATCTCAACTGATTTAGTCACAGAGTACCGGCTGGGACAGGTGGAACATGTGCCGAAGTTGTGCAAGCACTAGAGTTTCAACAGACCTTTACCGTGGGAGGTAACCTCACAATGAATATGGTCGCCGCCACCAATAACAGTCAATGTGCTTGTTCTTCGTTTACAGGGGGCTTTCAATAAGTAATGCAACACATTTCTTTCTGAAAACAGGTAGGCTTCATTCAGGATTCCAATACACCACATTATTCCCCACTCCTTTGTCTAGAAAACCATATTTATCAACATAATATCCGTCAATACGACGGCCTTAACTCACCTACTGGTCAACGTCGCACCCAACATCTTACTGCATTAACAACCCTGCCCCCTCTCACCATCCACTGTTAACGAACTCCTTGGCGCGGAATGCATCCTTCCCTCGGACGAACAGATGAAAGTTCTTTATGGTCTTCAATTAGGCGGAGAGGAGTCCAGTGGTTACACACCTACGAGTACCCCTACTGGTGGACAAGTGTGTTAGCACTACCAGCCGAGACGTCCAGTTGAGCAGGAGGTGCTTGACTGTGATCCATCGATCCCTCAAATGAGAGTGTCTGCAAGTTCCACCACTTCAGGAGCCACAGCTGTGTGCGGGAGATCGCAGAGGTTTGTGCTACTTGTTACCACAATGACAGTCGCATCGCCCAATGACTCATAGTGGTTTTCTTCACTGTTGGTTCTGCAAGAGCCTATGAATTTCTGCGATCGACTTCCCGTCAAAAGCAATTCAACGAGAGGTCTCCCCGTGGAACGCACTTCCGTTACAGACGCCGTGGATATGTTGCAAGAAACCTTCTGCTACCGATGATACTGGCAAAACTCTACTTGGTAGGAAGATTACCGTCGCTTATCACGCACTACAGCTTCTGCAAGTTACTCTCTGTAATACTGGTTTAACAAATTCGTGTGGTCCACGAAATTACAGGCCCCTGCGAGTTACTGCTTGGGTATTAACACTTTCTAGCGGGTGGGTTTAACCAACCGGTAAAAATTTTAAGGCAACAGATAATGCAATCTTTAGAACCACTACAGAAGGCACCTATGCCATGCTTAATAGGCAGCATAGGGCTTTTATTTATTTTCATTTGTGTACCCACCATGCGACTGAGGTAATGACTAATTTTAGGTTTCACCTATTCTTTGTGTTGTTTATTATAAACGGAGGAAATGATCAGTGAATGATATAGATTAATTGATATTTATTTAATACTCATAGCATCTCAACAATTAACGGTGTATGTATTGGAATAATTACTGTCCATTCTTATGCAGTAGCTGCTCTCATATTATACATCATCATAACTGGTCTCTCTAGTTAACGGGATTTACTTTGGCCACGTAATTATGGAAAAGGGGGAGGGGAGCGCAGACCTGGCTTCAGTGGAATTTTATGCAGGCACACAACTATACTTCAACCTATGCCTTCCCTAGACATTACGTTTAATTACTATAGGTCACACAGAACAAGTTCAGCAAAGACACTACAAGCGAACTCGGTCAGGGCGAAATAGTACCTGCCAAAATATTTCAATTTTCATTAAAACGTACGCTGAAGAGTTGGTAGTAAGTGGTGCACTTGACTATGACTGCCAACTTTGGTTTAATCCTGCGTTCCAAAACAACACCACGTTACAGAGCTTGAAGGTGGGATGGACATTTACTATCATACGGCGGGAAAATTTTGTAAGTACTTATCGCATCAATGGGCATTAAAATCTGAACTTTTCCTAGATACAACAGTTTAAATCGTATATTTTATGTAACCCATTTCATTGTAAGCAAATGTAATAGTTATGGGGCACAAGAAACATTTACTAACTATCACCTTGGTACTATACCGCACACGTGGCCATGTTGCGATAGCCAACAGAAATGCAAAAATACCGACACTCAAGATTATTCCTTCCCCATGTTACACTCAAGCAGTACCGTATATTTATTCACTCGTCTGCTGTACATTTTCAGACCGAATACACTTTACCAATGTGGCGGTTGCTCCAACCAGCCACGTGGTGGGAAACCAAGTACACAAAGAAAACATATGAGAAATAAAAAAATCCTCCAAAATATTACTGTGAAAAAAACACTACACTAAAATACATTAAATGAGTTAACCTCTGTTATGCACAGAGCAATAATAGTACCGTGAGCTTAAGGCCCATGGTGGTTGCCTGACCAAGGCCCAAACACAAAGTTCCTGCTCAAATTTGACCAAATTACGAAAATAAACTCCATCATGGGGGTTTGTGGTAATCTCACAACTCCCTTATGGGGGTTTTGTGGTAATCTCACACCTGATTTCAACATCTGGACCTTAGTAACTAACAGATTTGAAACATTCTAATAGCTTTGTTAATATTACCATAAGTCGAGAGCTGCGTCTTCCATGTCCGCCCAGCCTCGCTACCCAGCAACAAGCGCGTCTGCGGCTACATTGCCTAGCCGTTGCTAGTTCAAAAGGTGGTGGATGGGGTGGTTCGCCAACCTAACAGAGCCGATACTCGTGCCTTCGCAGTCTCTGTGGCCTGACTTGCACACTTTCTTTGCCAAACTTGTCCGCGTTTAGGGGTTGGTACTATCCTACCACAGAACCACCCTACTCATGCAATGCTACAACCTCTGACTAAAGCTTCCTGCTACTTCACGTAATTTCTCATTCATACAGCCCAGGTCGCACAAGGGAAAGGATGCGGGGAAACGTGGCACACATGAAACAAAATAAATAAATAAGCACCGTTCGGTCCATTCTCTCCTTCTTCTTACCCACTGATTCATTTCTGCAGAGTAAAAACACCCTCGCTATAATTCTCCTGCGCCGGAATTTATTGAGAAAAATATGGAACGGGACAACAAGTTCAGTTTCATCACTCTCAGGTATATTGGAAGAAAATGGACTCAGGGCTGTCTTTCCGATGGAACTACAGTCCAGGACATTTTCTTAACTGGTGTCACGAGGAGGAGGCCCTATCTCTACGCTACACCAGTCCGTTATTATTATTATTATTTTTTTGTTAGTTCAAAGTACATCATTTGAAATAGTTCACTTGCCAAGGCCACACAAAATAATACCACTGACAGTGACCATTAGCACAGATGTTCATAACATTACAAAAATTCAATAAATGAAATCATCTTAAGCAATTAATCGCACGTATACCCAATACAGGTTGCTACTCACTTCGTAAACACACTAAATTATCTTAGAGACACAAGAATCAAATACTCATTACAGGGATGACTGTTAGTGTATCTCAACAAAAAACATAGTATGTTCTATGTAAAGCATTCAATGCAATCAATAATATAAAAGACTCAACCTACAATGGCTTCCCAACATTTTCTGTTATGTCTATTACTTATTCAACAATCATGCAAAGCATCGAAAAAGTAGTAAACCTTGAATGTAATTAATAATGATACACACCCAGCCTCCAATGGCTCCACAAACATTTACTGTTATGCATATTACCTAGTCACTAATCAGAAACTCTGATAAAGAAAATACACATTTGAAACTGATCACTACTGGAGACGATTTGCTCGTAATGAAACTCTTAATAAAATATTTGAGACTGATCACTACTTGAGTATATTTGCTCATAATGAACCTCTTAATAGTTAATCTCTGATTAACTCCAAATCGCAAATTAAACTAGTACAAAACTATACAGTGGCACATTAGGTAGGCCACAAATATCATTGGAAAAGCAACTTTGTATTTTAACAAATTATTAAGTTTTATCTAATTTGTTCTTTACTGATTAGATATGAAGTTATGTACGTCATGAAAGCAAGGTAATGATCTATCTTTATCTACTTAACTCACACAGTCAGAGTCGTTTTAAACATATTATGATCTCATAACACCTGATTACGTTATATCTACTATGTTTAGGCTTAGGGCCTCCTTGTAAATGCACAAATTTAGTTCTGGTCAGACGAGAACGAGGGAAACACCGTCGAACTACTTTCTGATTGTGTTATTAGCCAACATCTTGCCTTGAGCCAGCAAATTTTTTGATCATCTCACTGCCCCATTTTCAGGCTGATAAATGTCACTAAATAACATACCCTCCATCACGCTTCTAAGAGAAGAGATAATTAAATGTTTTGAAGCAAAACATTTTCTCTTTCTTCTCTGGTCAAAAGATACTGTCCTGTTGCACGTTCCACCAAAGAAAGGAAACACTAATGAAATGACTAACTTAGGACAAACAACATTTCATATCTTACTAAACATATTTAAATGAGTCACAAACAAGAACACAGAATATTAATATGAGGATATCTTGACAAAGATCCACATTATGCACATTATCGTGGTAGAATGCCCTCTGAGGGCCTACCCTGGGCCAACAAGGGACTTCATGGATGCGACTAACAGTGGAATCGATTATATTTCTAACCTAGATGTTTGTTTGTGATATTGTAACTGTTTTGTGTGTTATGTACTTTTAGATTTTTCATACGTGATTTGTACTTGCCATACGCTAAATAAATAAATAAATCAATCAAAGGACCAGCTGTCAAGCTAGTCGGGCTATTGTTTGGCACGCCCTACGTTTGAGTAGTCACACGGAACTACGAAGTCACACGCACACCACGTCGGGTAGGTCTCTCTTCCAAAGGAACTTGGGGGTAACTCTGCCGACTCTCCTTCAACCCATGCTGTCTCTTTACATTTATTGCATCTTAGACAAATTCTTTCTGCAAAATTATGGTGGCAAACTAGTTGTCTATTTGCAGTCAACACACTGTCAGAAACCAGTTCCTCTTTTTGTATTAGCCTTAGAGCAACGTGACTAGTGGAATCAACTGGACCAACAGTACATCAGTTCCAGTAATCCGAATAAAGCCATATGTCAAACAACTACACTGCATGTACATGTCCCTAAGTTGTTGAGCTACTCTTGCTGTCCTCAGCCCACTTCCGAATTCTTTAACAGGTATTTGCCATGACTTACAGGCCTAAGTTCTGTGATGAACAGTTTCTAGCCTGGCAATGCAGTTCGTGCCTACCCCTCACCATCTTGGATCACCAAAACACAAGTGAAGTTCATCATGACTGCACACACACACACACTTTACCCAATTAAATATTATCTATGCTCTCTTTCTACAGCAGTGGAAATAAGTATTCATACACTAGAGTGTGGAACATTAAACATTATTTATTGACAATACGAAACCAAAAACACTAATTGGATATGCACTATACACATTGGCCAGTCGTCAATGCAGCTATGCTGGTTTATAGAACGAGAATGAACAAGCCTTTACAAAACAAAATACAAAAACGTCTGCCAAGTTCTCTACTGTGCTGGGAATTAAGTATTCATACACCAACAGAAAACAACACTTCTAAAAAAGACAGAACATGTTTAATACTTCCTATTCATACCCTTCCGATGTATTACTTCTCGCAACCTCTATGGCACGAATGGACCAATTTTCTTGTAGTTTCCGAAGTGATACCTTCCCGTTCTCGAAGGAGAGTCTCTTTCAAAGAGGCATTACTACGGATGTCGTGTTTTCTCAACCGTGTTTCCAGCTCACTCCACAAGTGTTCTATGGGATTCAGGTCCGGACTCTGAGCTGGTGTTTTAAGAGTGTGTGGAGTGCTGTAGAGCAACCACAGCCGGACAGTTTGCGCCGTATGTTTGGAATCATTGTCCTGTTGGATGTAATAATTTCTAGGAAGATCCAGGCGTCAACGCTCTGTTGTAAGTTCTGTTTGAGAACGTTCATATACACAAATCTGTGCATGGTACCTTCCACAAACACTAATTTTCCGACACCGGAGACTGACATACAGCCCCATACCATCACTCCACCACCTCCGTGCTTCACCGTGGGTGGAATGTTGTTTCGGTCGAGGTCTGTATTCGGTATTCTCCAGACCAAGATCAAAATGGTTCAAATGGCTCTGAGCACTACGGAACTCAACTGCTGAGGTCATTAGTCCCCTAGAACTTAGAACTAGTTAAACCTAACTAACCTAAGGACATCACAAACATCCATGCCCGAGGCAGGATTCGAACCTGCGACCGTAGCGGTCTTGCGGTTCCAGACTGCAGCGCCTTTAACCGCACGGCCACTTCGGCAGGCAGACCAAGATCCTACCATCATTTTGCACGATATTAAATTTGCTTTCATCACTAAACAATACAGTATCCCAATAGTTTGCTGTCTTGGATACATGCTGTTTCCCGAATTCCATCCGCCACTTCCTGTTCTTTTTGCTGATGTAGAGCTTTCGTCTCGGGACCCTGGCACTGTAGCCCGAACGATTGAGAATCGTACGAACTGCCCTTGGAGTGATGTCCTTTCGGAAGTGGTCATGTACATATGCAGATAGTGCCGACGCTGTCGTTTTCGCTTTTTTGTCGATGATTCTTAGTAGCATTCTGGTCTCTCTTGCTGTAAGCTTCTGTGGACGACCGTGTCGTTCACTGCTTATTACTACATGTCTGTCCTTATATCGCTTAATGATAGATTGCACAGTCGCTCAGCTTCGTTCTATGATGCTCGCAATTTCGGCATACAACTTATGTTGAAGATATTGGGCGACAACGATTTTTCGTTCCTCAACGATCGTTTCCTTCCCGTTGCGACCCATTCTGCTGTTCCACGGTAACCACGTCCGATGTTCTGTTGCTTCACGGCCGCCACACGACTACACAAGTGTGGCATGCACTTCGGGGCTGCGTCAGACGTTTGTTTGGTTGAAAGTAGTCCGCTGTATGAATACATTTCGCCCTGTCGTAGCCCGTGCGGAGTGTAACATATTTTATTTTCCCAGAATAGATTCATGGCATACGGGATGCTTCATTACCAAGAACATGGTTATCTGACGCTACATCATCGTACTTATTCGTATCGGCGCTGTGTGTGATTTACTATCCCAACACACTATCGTAGTTTGTCAGCATCTACTGTATGAATACGTATTTCCATGAATGTAAGTTCGAAATCCGCTGTCTTTGCATTGAAAGTTCTACAGCGTGTTCTCCCTTTACTAATGAGGCTAGCAGTCCTAAGTATTTTGTTCTTCATGCCTTGGCCCTTGCAAAAACGACAGTGTTGTCTATCACCAACTAACAGGTTACGTAGCGCTAATAGCCTCTGCCAGAGTCGCTGCCTCCTGTGTCCCGGCAGAGTGACATTGCAATCTCCATCGGACACGATGCCTCGTAGCGATAGCAATAGGGGTCTCCTTTGTAGAGGAAAGAGTTTAGCCACTGTGACCGGCCGTGACCCTTTTGCAGGTGGGCGCCCAGAGTCGCCGCTGGCCGTAGCTCGGGCCGTGCGTCAGTGCGCGCCGCCTGTCAACTGCCGCATGGTGGAAGGGGGAAGGGTAATGCGAGACTCCATTCACAAGTCACGGCTGCCGCTCGCTTTCACGGGATCAGCTGTTTGACAGGGACAGGTCCTCCCGTGTCCTTGCTACCCACTAACTGACGGGCTGCCCTTTTCTCCTCACAGTCGACTTGCAAAATTTGAATATAACAATCGTTTCCAGAATGAGATTTTCACTCTGCAGCGGGGTGTGCGCTGATATGAAAGTTCCTGGCAGATTAAAACTGTTTGCCGGACCGAGACTCGAACTCGGTACCTTTGCCTTTCGGGGACAAGTGCTCTACCATCTGAGCTACCCGAGGACGACTCACGGCTCGTCCTCACAGCTTTACATCTGCCAATACCTCGTCTCCTACCTTCCAAATTGGCAGAAGTGAAGCTGTGAGGACGCGGCGTGAGTCGTGCTTGGGTAGCTCAGATGGTAGAGCACTTGCCCGCGAAAGGCAAAGGTCCCGATTTCGAGTCTCGGTCTGCCACACAGATTTAATCTGCCAGAGAGTTTCATAACAATAGTCACTCCCTTAAAATTTAAGGGTCCTCAATTCCTCTGTTGTTTGTACAAAGTACAATTTTCAGTTAACGTACTGTGCACCAAAACTTAATTATCTATGTATTTCGCTAGAGCTTTACAATTGATGGCGAATAGTTATTAATAAAAATAAAACAAACCTAAATTGCCACATATTACATGTTTACTTACAAACACAGTTCTCTAAAATGTCGATTCTCATGTGTGAGGCACTTCACTTACTAAATGCATTAATAATACAGGTATTTTGAGACCTGAATAACAGCTGAGTAAAGAAAATATGTCTCCTGAAGTCTTAACAATGTTGTAGGCATCCTATAATGTCTAGCCTACTTTTTCCTTAAATGTAGTCGATTGCCCATAAAGGAGTACATTGAGGAGTCAATCAGGACAGGTATGCAATTCACTACATCACAGTCTACTTCTCCATGTCCTAAGAATCTGCATGCTCACATCTCATAGATTATCTGGGTCTAAGTTACTTGCTCATTACCCGAATCATTTACAAACCACAATATGGTCTTATGTATGCCCTTTTCCTTTCATATCGCCCATTCCTCTAATCTAACTTCAAAACAGGTTACATGTTTTATTACTGTTCATTTACCACACACAGAAAACTAAAAAAGGTAACGTATCTGCTCATCCATGAGGGTATGACCAGGATAACTCTGCAACAAATGCTAAGCAGACAATTACACAGTACAAGAGAATAATACATAAAATCAAAACTCTCGTTGGAACGATACCACCTGGAGTTATTACCTCGTAATTTGTCCAAATTACGAAAATAAATTCCCTCATGTGGATTTCATGGTAATCTCACACCAGATTTCAACATCTGAAACTTAGTAACGAACAGATTTTAAACATTCTAATAGCTTTGTTAATAACTAGGTTTGTTTTGTAAATCAGCCTTATGCTAACACAATTAGTTTATTTTTATATTTACCCAGACATGTTTCGACACCAATGTGTCATCTTCTGTGGGTCAAATTTTTATTTCTGTAGTGTACAGTATCACATGCACTTACACAAAATGTGGCGAAATGTGATCTGAGCAGACACTACTGACAACACGCTCAGTGGTGTTATGTTATTGTCGTTGCTCACTTGTTCATCATTGGTCTTGTGTTTGTTATGGCGCTGATTTTGAATGTGTGTGTGTGTGTGTCTGTGTGTGTGTGTGTGGGAGAGAGAGAGAGAGAGAGAGAGAGAGAGAGAGAGAGAGAGAGAGAGAGAGAGAGCGAGTGAGAAAGAGAGAGAATTGATGGTTGGAGTGCTGACACATGATCTGCGTATCTAGTAATGCTGGCAACTGATGGGTTATGCGTGGGGATATTGTCAACCTGTACCACATCAAAGACAGCCTGAAGATGACGCAAATGAGGCGTTGAAACTGGTAGCGACAAAATAAATTAAAATCATAAGGACGGCTGTAGGTATTTTTATTTTTTGTCACTATATATACAGGGAGACAATTATTAAACTATATGAGATAAAATCGTCATAGCTTTTAAACGGTTTTCTGTAGGAAGTTAAAGCTGCTTGGTTGGCTGCAGGGCATGATGGGAATTAGTACGAGCAGTATATTTTCGATAGCGACGAAGCCCACTTTCATTTGGATGGGCTCGTCAGTAAGCAAAATCGCTGCAGTTGTGGACTGGAGAATCCGTATTTCGCATCCTGCCTCGGGCATATATATGTGTGATGTTCTTGGGTTAGTTATGTTTAAATAGTTCCAAGTCTAGGGGACTGATGACCTCAGATGTAAGTCCCATAGTGCTTAGAGCCATTTGGACCATTTGAAAATAAAACACTGTGCAATGTCCTTGTCAAACAGCTGATCCCCTGAACGCGAGCGGCAGTTGGGACTTGTGAATGGAGTCTCGCATTACCCTTCCCCCTCCATCGTGCGGCAGCTGACAGGTCCACAGCAGTTCAGGTGGCACGCACCTCTGTTTTCTTGGAATCGGGAAGTCTCTTCACCCGCTGCGGTGACTGTGTGGTATGAAATGTCCGGTCACGGAATAATCGGTACGATATTTCTTGATGGCACGATGACTACCGAATGATATGTGAATGTTTTGGAAGATTATTTCATTCCGATTATCAAAGTAACTCTGATTTCGACAAGATGTGATTCATGCAAGACGGGGTCGACCTTTTCGAAGGAGGAGAGTGTTTGATGTCCTGGAGGAGCACTCTGGGGAGCGCATTCTGGCTCTGGGGTACCCAGAGGCGATTGGCATAAGCCTCAGTCGGCCGCCATATTCGCCGGATCTCAACATATGCGACTCCTTGTTGGGTCTAGATTAAAGACAAGGTGTATAACACTAACTCCAAAATCACTGCTTAGCTGAAAACAGCTGTTCAGGAAGTAAGACAGCATCGATGTTCCGGCACTTCAGCGGGTGATGTAGAATTTCGCTATTCGTCTGCGCCACAACATCGCCAATGATGGCAGGCATATCGAACATGTCATAACCTAAATCCTAATATCTACAGTGACGTTTACACGTCGAATAAAGTGTGTGCACGCCGTAGTTTGTAACTAATTTACGGTTTTTCTCATATAGTTCAATAATTGTTACCAAATGTGTTTACAAATGGTTCAAATGGCTCTGAGTACCATGGGACTTAACATCTGAGGTCATCAGTCCCCTAGACTTAGAACTACTTAAACCTAACATACACATCCACGCCCGAGGCAGGATTCGAACCTGTGAACGTACAGCAGCGTGGTTCCGGACTGAAGGGCTTAGAACCGCTCGGCCACAACGGCCGGCTGTGTATTTACATGTGTAGGCTGTTGCAGAAATGATGGTCAATAATTCACACATGGAACGTACAGGACAAAAGTAGCTAGAAAGCTCCAATAAACATGGGTCCACAAATCAACGTTGTAGAAATACAACACTTTTTTTTTGCTGCGGTTCATCAGTGTCTAGGAACACATGGCACCTCTAAACGTTAAAGTACATGTTGGAAACGTTGCCCATGCATCTGAACGCAACACGGAACTCATCTCTGAAATGAGTTGCGAATCCTCTCAGGCAGTCCTGGGGAATTAGGTACATGCTGGAAGGCTGCTTCTATCCGCAAGCGTAATTCCTCAAGAGAGTTGGCCTCGGTAGCGTAGACCGGGCTTTTGACATGATTCGACAAACAGAATTCGATGGGATTTAAATTCGGAGGCCTTGGAGGCCATGACACAGTCCCTCTTTTACCTATCCCATGTTGATCAATCATCCGACTAAGCTGGTGCACTCGTAAATGAAACAGTGCTGGGGGACCGTCATGCACGAACCAACTCTGGGTGTTGCTTCAGTGGTACATCATCTTGTACATCCGGAAGAGGCCGCAGAAACCGCATGTACTGCTGTCCAGTTACTCTGTGGTAGGAAGTGTGGTCCAATTATGTTGTCTCCGAGCAGTACTGCCCAGATGTCCTACTAATAACGTTGTTTATTTCATGACACTTATTTTGCATTAGAATTGACATCGGCCCTAATGTGACAGTTATGGTAGTTAAAAATACCGCCACGGGTAAATCGAGTCTCATCCGTGAACAGAATACTGCTTGCAAATGGGGGGGGGGGGGGGGGAGGGAGGGAGGGATTCAGGGTACACTGCATTCATTGGCAGAAATTCTCTCTAGGAGGGAAGTCCGTATTGTTGAGGGCTTGCACTCGCTGGAGGTGATATGGATAGAGTACTTGTCGATGTGAAGTCCGCCACACACTGGTATGACTCAGGACACGCTCTTGGGTAGCAGCCCTCCTTGTTGAAGTACTCGGGCGTTCGTGTACAATGCATTACACCCTTCCCTCAACATCGGATGTTATTGATCTGTGTCGATCTACTCGTACGTGTTCTACGAAACTCACGGATTCCCCAAGGTTAAATGTACTACTGTCAGGCTGCCTGCGGAAAGGAAAAGCTTCTTCATACAACAGTGAGCCTCAAGGGCACTGCGATACGCTTTGCGATACATTAAGTGAATGTCAGTGTACTCTGTCCATAGCGCTTTCACGTTCGTAATTGATTGTGAGGCCGGCACGACGCAGTGCACGGATGGGGTTGGGGAAGTAGTTGCACATGCGTAAACAAAGAGACAGTCGTCCCAAACGTTGAGCTACCAAAGTAAATACCGCGGTATCCAGGGGCGTATACAGTTGGTTCCCAACTCGATACCTCGGCAACGGTTGATTTGAGGACCCATGTTTGTTGATGCTGTAATTTACCGTCTAGTAAGGTCATCCGAAGACCAGTATCAGTTGCAAAGCGATTTAGAAAAGATTGCTGTATGGTGTGGCAGGTGGCAGTTGACGCTAAATAACGAAAAGTGTGTGGTGATTCACATGAGTTCCAAAAGAAATCCGTTGGAATTCGATTACTCGATAAATAGTACAATTCTCAAGGCAGTCAATTCAGCTAAGTACCAGGGTGTCAAAATCATGAACAACTTCAGTTGGAAAGACCACATAGATAATATTGTGGGGAAGGCGAGCCAAAGGTTGCGTTTCATTGGCAGGACACTTACAAGATGCAACAAGTCCACTAAAGAGACAGCTTACAGTACACTCGTTCGTCCTCTGTTAGAATATTGCTGCGCGGTGTGGGATTGACGGAGGACATTGAAAGGGAGCAAAAAAGGACAGCTCGTTTTGTATTATCACGTAATAGGGGAGAGAGTGTGGCAGATATGATACGCGAGTTGGGATGGAAGTCATTAAAGCAAAGACGTTTTTCGTCGCGGCGAGATCTATTTACGAAATTTCAGTCACCAACTTTCTCTTCCGAATGCGAAAATATTTTGTTGAGCCCAACCTACATAGGTAGGAATGATCATCAAAATAAGATAAGAGAAATCAGAACTCGAACAGAAAGGTTTAGGTGTTCGTTTTTCCCGCGCGCTGTTCGGGAGTGGAATGGTAGAGAGATAGTATGATTGTGGTTCGATGAACCCTCTGCCAAGCACTTAAATGTGAATTGCAGAGTAGTCATGTAGATGTAGATGTAGCTACTTTCGGCCTGTACTTTCAGTGTGTGAATTATTGACCATCACTTCTGAAACACCATACATGTATGCACACTAGGTTTTATATCTCATAGGGACAACCTTTGTATGTTTGCCCGTTTAGTGGCCGCTGCTTCGCTTCGCTCGCATAGACGTGTAGTTTGCTCTGATTTTTTTGTTTACCTTAAACGAATTTGGCAACGGCCTTGCCGCAGTGGATACACCGGTTCCCGTGAGATCGCCGAAGTTAAGCACTGTCGGGCGTGGCCAGCGATTGGATGGGTGACCATCCAGCCGCCATGCGCTGTTGCCATTTTTCGGGGTGCACTCAGCCTCGTGATGCCAATTGAGGAGCTACTCGACCGAATAGTAGCGGCTCCGGCCACAGAAACCCATCATAACGACCGGGACAGCGGTGTGCTGACCACACGCCCCTCCTATCCGCATCCTCACCTGAGGATGACACGGCGGTCGGATGGTCCCGATGGGCCACTTGTGGCCTGAAGACGGAGTGAGAGAGTTAAACGAATTTGTATGTTGTTCACATCTTCTAAACTTTCCACCCTAGTTAAGGCCATAGAAGCATGGTCTTACCCGAATGTATTTCTCATCAAAAAGCAATTCTGATAGCTGTAGACAAAGGTCTTTGTTAATCGTGCCTTTTCAGTTCTTGTGATAGTATTTCCATAGACACTGTCATACCTTAACATATATTTCCTTAGAAATCCAATAATAGTTTTCATAGATTTTGCTTTACAAACGATTTAATAGACCGGTAACGAAATGTTGTCGTAAAAAGTTTCATTATATTAAGAACAATATATGATACGTTCATCAGATGATGGTCTCCTTAATTGGCCTTGGTGCCGTTCTCCGCTGGTTGAGTCGATCTAAACAGATTAACCAGGAATTAGAACGGCCTATTCTACCAAGCAACAAGTTAGTTGGTAGCGATTGATCGAGACGTAACCTCAACACAATTAATAACAATAGCGTAAGAGGAACATTAATGTTGATTTAAACTCATGATCACAAAGGGCACATTTCCGACTGACCCCCCTTTAAGAGGTGTATAAAAATTCTTTCCAGAATCAGGGTAAAGACCACCTTTAAAGAGGGGACTACTATAGCGAAAAAATTACCTTGAGGTACCTCTAAAAATCAATTAAAAAAAAAGTCAATCTTAAGCAAGTTTCAAGAGAGACGTACACCTTTAAATAAATATATACAATTTAAAATAGTGCGATTTGCACAGCGCAGTCTTTATAAGAGGATAACAATGTTTTAGACCTTAAATAAAAGTGTAAGATAACACTGACTCACTCTGCAACAGCGAAAATTTTATCTTCTAGATCCCCTCTCATATCGGGGACACTAGTTCCAAAATTACAATCCTAGTAATCAATTAGCAAGCTGGAATTCCCGTATAATGTCTGGAGCTGGCTAAGAAGGCGGGTACGAGCAAGCCAAATCAAATAATAAATATGCCGACGTGGTCTAGAAACATAGGGCACTGTTGGTAGTAAGCTCTAATGGAGAAAACCGAAGAACAACTTCCAGATGGTAAGTTCAAATCGAGTAGCTCACCAAGAAGAGTAGTGGTCAGCAGAGCACCTTACCCGAACTCAACGCTGCGAGCAATTCCGTGAGGTGACACACATTGCCCCGCTGAAACCCAGTTCCGCCATACAACGCGCAGCTCCTGTGACGCGATGCAGCAGCCAGTAGCCACCCCAAAATCACCACTCCCGCCCAGGAGAACCCTTGCCCGCGACGCTCCGCCAACACGCTTGGCCGCTCCATCGGCAGCCCGCGTTGCCCACTCTGTTTCGCCTGCGAATCGATCGTCCACTAGCTGCATCTGCACACTCTCCCTCCAACTCCCCGATGACTCCCACTTAAGATCCCGGCCAAACCAAAGAGGCCGCTGCCAGAAATGTATTAGTGAGGTGAACTCTCCGGCCAACGGTTCGGGCGCTCCGTATACGGAACGCACGTAATCAGTCTGGGCGGCCAGGCTGTGGAGAAATAATTTTAGCATTTCCTGTATGTCTCTGCAGCAGCTGCCTCACTGGCTGTGCAGTACGTGGAGGAGCGCCATCTTGCATGAAGCGGATCTCACCAAAACGTCCAATCTATTGAAGGGTTGCAACGACGTTCGTGCGCCAAAGGCTTACTAGTGGTAGTACAGCTAACAAGACACGCAGGATCCATCTCCTCGAAAGAGTATGGCCCTACGATAAACGATGCCGTCCACTCTCATTACACAGTTACCTTTAGAACTAAGTGGTACCAGTTGATGTGCGAGCAAATTTTTCTTTGCCCGTATTCTAAAGTTCTGTGTTGTCACGTCCTTGGAAATGGGTTCCGTCTGTCCGCAAAATGTTCCATGGCGATTCATTATCGATTTCCATGGGAGCAAGAAACTTTAGAGGAATCATTTGTCTTACTGGCGGAACAGTATGAAGCAACTCCTGTGCACGGGTAATTTTATACGAATAGCAATTTACGATGCTTCGTAAAATTTTATGATCATGTTCGCAGGCATGTCCAAAGTCCGGGCAATTCCTCATGCACTGCGTATTTGCACACCACCGCTCGACCCCTCCTGTAGTGGTGCAGCCACTTCTTCGACTGACGTCGGATCAATAGTCTTCCACCCTCTGCCACATTCTATCTGTCTCTTCGAATTTCCTAATCATTTTCTCCGACCCCTGGCAATCATTGGACCAATGCCTTTTTCCATTCTTTTGTCCGGAACTTCTGTAGAACTACTGGCGCACAGTCAGAGTTGTTGCAAAAGAGCATTACCAGTAGCGCGTGATACTGCATTGAGGCAGTCATGCCGAGGGTTTCAGACTCAAACTGAGGCAAAGCCGAGTAAATCGCGTGCCGCTGACAGTGTCATCTAGCGGTAAAATTTTAAATTTTCATTTTTTTATGTAACGTTTCCTTCTGCTTCGATAATATTCCGTTCAAATATGACGTCATTCTGAGCAGAGGTTCTTTTTGTACAGCATTTTGAAACTGGAACTTGAATTATTATAATCACCCTTTTTTATTAGTCGTCCTCTATTACTCTAAGATCTCCTTCCAATAATATTCTCCTGGCATATATCAATATTTTGTGCATTGTGTTTTTCACTGGCCCCTTCATTGTTTGCATGTAAGAGGACGGTCTAGTCAGCTCTGGTGTCCTTTAGCTTTCTCCATGGGGTTCCACCCTTCCCATACATTTTTGGTTCTTACATTGCTCGCCTTCGCCGCCACGCCTACCTCGTAAGCTATCGAGCCGCTCCATTCGCTCACTTGTTGGCTGGTGTACCGACGCGTAAGTGCGCTTGCTTACCGTATTTATTCTTTCTTCATTTTATTCATGTCCCTCTCCTTACCTTAGCGTTTCTGTTACAGTACTACGTGTCGTTCAGGCATGTGTTTGAGTTTTTATAGTTGACTAACCCGCTTTCCACGGTTCCATGAGTTAATAAATTACATGACGTGCCGTTAATCGTGGCATTACCCTGTTTTTAGAATCTTACACCCTTTTATCTTTTGTATTTAATAGTTTAAAGGAATACTAATTTTGTAAAGCGGAACTAGTTACGTTATATTGTTAATACCAATACATCTCTTTATGGCTTTAATTAATGTATAATAAAGGTAGGAAAATTTTCCCTTCTTCTTCGTAGTTAGTGGCACATGATGGAGTTTAAGCTTCTGAAACCAGTTGTGCGAAAAGATACATTGTTTGGAGGTAAAGCGGATTTTTAATTCAGTTCCTCACTTCATCATATTCTCAAAATCAGATTTTATGTGTCAATACCACCACACCTTGCGCTGGGCCCATAAGTCTATGACGAATGATCTAAGACTTCATTCGTTCTCCTCGGAGTGTCCACACACGTAAACTTCCCTGGTGATGCGGCACACATAACAGACATTAGTTTGAGACGACGGAGTGTTGATAGTGTTGTGTCCAATTTGTCGTTGGGTGTACAACTGTGGTTGAGCCTTTGTCTCACGCTGCATCATGTGAGTCTCCGACAACGCCGTGCTGAAAGTGCGTGGTCCGCAGACGTCGTCGCACTCTCCGTGTGTTGCTGGAAGCCCGTGTCCTGAATGAAGACACGCGACGTGGCTGTACGATTCTGGAAGTCCTAACTAGGAAAAGATATGCCTGGTGCATACGTGAGGCCGTAGTGATCCTGCATGAAGAAGAATTTGGCTTTCTTGAACACATCGATTCCATATTGGTACGAACGTCGTTCGATCGCGACCATCGCGAGCAGCGATGTCGCTCTCGATAGAGCGCGATCTAACTACTTTCTGATTCTCACAAACAAACGACATTCACATTCCGTTTCTGATTAAGAAATCCTCTGCGCAGTACTAGGGCAGATGGGGGTCAAGGCCCGAGTGGGATAAAAACCCACACCGGGTTTTGAATTGACTGCCACCGTTTCAGGAGTTGATCAAGAGTTTTTACGAGTCATCAGTCCCCTGGTTGGTTCGATGCCGCCCGTCACGAATTCCTTTCCAATGCCAGCCTCACTATCTGAAAGTAGCACTTGCATCCTATATCTTCAATCTTTTGCTGAATGTATTTCAGTCTCTGTTGTCGCCAGACACGACACTCTTCCCACTGCTTGTTGCGGAATGCGCGTTGAATTGAACGTAGCCTGGGGTCAAATCGTCCTTGTTTCCATGTGCCGGTCTATTTCAAGACAGACTGCCCACTGCGGCGGGGAGGAATTCCTTCGGTGTGTCTTGCTACTTCCATCTCATTAGTGTGGTCAGCGATGTTACGATAGAAAGTACCATCTTTGTAGTGTAGATAGTAGGCGCCAGCGCTATGCCTGTTGACTTAACCACAAGCTGATTCTTTTTCAGAGCTAGATTCAGACTTCTCACATTACGACAGTAGCTGAGATGTAGGTCGTTGTTGTGGTTCTCAGTTCAGTGACTAGTTTGATGCAGCTTTCCAGGCCACTCTATCCTGTGCAAGTCCCTTCATCTCCGAATAACCACTGCAACCTACATCCTTCTGAATCTGCTTAGTATACTCATCTCTTGGCCTCCCTCTACCGTTTTTACCCTCCACGCTTCCCTCCAGTACTAAATTGGTGATCCGTTAATGCCTCAGAATGTGTCTTATCAGCCGATCCCTTCTTCTAGTCAAGTTGTGCCACAAATTCAGTTTCTCCCCATTTATACTCAGTAACCCCTCATTAGCTACATGATCAACACATCTAACCTTCAGCATTCTTCTGTAGCATCACGTTTCGAAAGCCTCTATTCTCTTCCTGTCTAAACTATTTATCGTCCATGCTTCGCTTTCATATACGGTTACACTCCATACAAATACTTGTAGAAACGACTTCCTGACAGTTAAATCTATCCTCGATGATAACAAATTTCTCTTCTTCAGAAACGCTTTCCTTTCCATAGCCAGTCTGCATTTTAAATCCTCCATACTTCGACCATCATCAGTTATTTTGCTCCCCAAGTAGCAAAACTCATCTACTACTTTAAGTGTCTCATTTCCTAATCTAATTTCGTCAGCATCAGCTCATTTAATTCGACGACATTCCATTATACACGTTTTACTCTTGTTGATGTTCATCTTATATCCTCCTTTCAAGACACTGTCCATTCCGTTCAACTGCTCTTCCAGGTTCTTTGCTGTCTTGACAGAATTACAAAATCATCGGCGAACCTAAAAGTTTTTATTTCTTCTCCATGGATTTTAATTCCTACTCCAAATTTTTGTTTTCTTTGCTTTACTGCTTGCTCAGTGTACAGATTGAATAACATCTGGGATAGGCGACAAATCTGTCTCAGTCCCTTCGCAACCACTGCTTGCCTTAAGACGCCCCTCGACTCTTATAACTGCCATCTGGTTTCTGTACAAATTGTAAACAGCCTTTCGCTCCCTATGTTTTACCCCTGCCATCTTCAGAATTTGAAAGAGAGTATTCCAGTCAACATTGTCAAAAGCTTTCTCTAAGTCTACAAATGCTAGAAACGTAGGTTTGCCTTTCCTTAATCTATTTTCTAAGGTAAGTCGTAGGGTCAGTATTGCCTCACGTGTTCCAATTTTTTACGGAATCTAAACTGATCTTCCCCAAGGTCGGCTTCTACTAGTTTTTCCATTCGTCTGTAAATAATTCGCGTTAGTATTTTGCAGCCGTGACTTATTAAACTGATAGTTCGGTAATTTTCACATCTGTCAACACCTGCTTTCTTAGGGATTGGAATTACTATATTCTTCTCGAAGTCTGAGGGTATTTCGCCTGTCTCATACATCTTGCTCACCAGATGGTAGAGTTTTGTCTGGACTGGCTCTCCCAAGGCCGTCAGTAGTTCTAATGGAATGTTGTCTACTCCCGGGGCCTTGTTTCGACTCAGGTCTTTCAGTGCTCTGTCAAACTCTTCACGCAGTATCATATCTCCCATGTCATCTTCATCTATATCCTCTTCCATTTCCATAATATTGTCCCCAAGTACATCGCCCTTGTATAGACCCTCTATATACTCCTTCCACCTTTCTACTTTCCCTTCTTTGCTTAGAACTGAGTTTCCATCTGAGCTTTTGATATTCATACAAGTGGTTCTCTTTTCTCTGCAGGTCTCTTTAATTTTCCTGTAGGCAGTATCTATCTTACCCCTAGTGAGATAAGCCGCTACATCCTTACAATTATCCTCTAGCCATCCCTGCTTAGCCATTTTGCACTTCCTGTCGATCTCATTTTTGAGACGTTGCTATTCCTTTTTGCCTGCTTCATTTACTGCATTTTTACATTTTCTCCTTTCATCAATTAAATTCAATATTTCTTCTGTTCCCCAAGGATTTCTACTAGCCCTCGTATTTTTACCTACTTGATCCTATGCTGCCTTCCCTATTTCATCTGTCAAAGCTACCCATTCTTCTTCTACTGTACTTCTTTCCCCTTTTCTTGTCAATCGTTCCTTAATGCTCTCTCTGCTACTCTCTACAAACTCTCGTTCTTTCAGGTTATCCAGGTCCCATCTACTTAAATTACTACCTTTTTGCAGTTTATTCAGTTTTAATCTGTAGTTCATAACCAATAAATTGCTGTCAGAGGCAACATCTGCCCCTGGAAATGTCTTACAATTTAAAACCTGGTTCCTAAATCTCTGTCTTCCCATTATATAATCTATCTGAAACCTTCCAGTATCTCCAGGCCGCTTCCACGTATACAACCTTCCTTCATGACTGTTAAACCAAGTATTAGCTGTGATTAGCTTATGATGTGTGCAGAATTCTACCAGGCGGCTTCCTCTTTCATTCCTTACCCCTCGTCCATATTCACCTACCACTTTTCCTTCTCATCCTTTTCCTACTATCGAATACCGGTCCCCAGTGACTATTAAATTTTCTTCTTCCTGTGAATAATTTCTTTTATCGCATCATACATTTCTTTATTCTTTTCGTCATCTGCGAAGTTAGTTAGCATATAAAGTTGTACTCTTGTGGTAGGCTTGGGCTTCATGTATATCTTGGCTACAACAATGCGTTCACCACGCTGTTCATAGTAGCTTATCCGCGTAGGTATGGACTTATTATTTGGGGAAGAAGTATCCGAAGAAGAAGAAGAAGAGTCTAGGGCTTCCGCGAAGAATTAGAGGGCCTAGCAATGCACACTTTATTACAAGGTACCTACGTAGCTTAGCCTCAGTAACTGAATTATTTCTGCTTATCCTACTAATTCTCTTTTCGTGGAGAAGAAAAAAAATATTTTTATAGAAGTATTTGAAGCATTATATTCAAATTTGTGACACAGTTCAACTGAATATTGTGTTAGGTACCTTGTTAAGAAAACACAAATGTCACGAAGGCTTATTTTAAATGTTTCTAGCTGGCCGGGGTGGGCGAACGGTTCTAGGCGCTACAGTCTGGAACCGCGCGCCCGCTACGGTCGCAGTTCGAATCCTGCCTCGGGCATGGGTGTGTGTGATGTCCTTAGGTTAGTTAGGTTTAAGTAGTTCTAAGTTCTAGGGGACTGATGACCTCAGAGCCATTTGAACCATTTAAAATGTTTCTACAGTGGATTCATCAATTTTTATTCCTGTTTATCGAAAATGGGACAAAGACCCACACTGCGGGGCTTTACCTCATTTGCGGGGTAAGACCAGCAATTTTATTTTAGCTAAATTGTAAATTCCTATGCAATTAACAATCAGACATGTGGAATTTGGAATGGATGGGTTATATGTAACAACGAACCTATGACTTCAATTTGAAGTCGCGGGAAAAATTATCTCCTCATTGACGACAATATTAGAAAAACTGAATATTGCAGAGCTTTACCTCCTCGTCCTACCTCACATAGAGACTGCACACGACGTTACTTTAAATTAAGGTGGTTCCTGTGAAATGTGAATCATTTGCATATCTAAGCGTATAATACACTTAATGTCAATTTGTCTTTTTGTGAGATAATTCTACTGAATTTTCCCCTGTTTTCAGAAATCCGAGATCGATTCTATCATTCGATCTATTCCCGATTCTTTGTTCAGAAGGAAAATCCTGTTATTCGCCGAAAGGTGGTTTGATCACTACATAGTATTGCTTGTAGTTACCTTTCTCTTTCCATATCCAACTTTTTACTTAGTTTATTTTTTACCTTTCTTCCTGTGGTTCACGTTCTCATATTTATTTTCTGTTGCAAAAATATCCCAACTTTTACTAACAGTTACAGGAAGTCGAAACTACCGATTATCCGCAGTGCGGGCGATGTTTTCCATGCAGTATTCCTGCAAGGCATTTCATAAGAGTACTGATCATTTTAATCTTGACGTTATTTTTAGAAAATCCTTTTGAACCAGTTGAGGTACTGTATTTCAATCGGAGAACGAGGTCAAAATACCTCGCATCAGGTAACTAATTTTACGAAAATGGCTATGTTCTATTACTATTAACACTGATAAACATAAGTCGATAACTATCGTAATACTGAGCGTGGAGGAAACTTTATTTCAGTTTAGTTATTTTGTGCTCAATCTGAATACTGTTATCTTCATCATAATAATATTTAGATTTTGTTCTTCACTTTGACCCGGTCACGAAACTTACAGCGGCTGTATCCGGTGACGTCTACGGGCTAAGGACGAGACGGCAGCGGGTCGGTACCGTTGTTCCTCCAAGGCCTGTTCGGAAGGTGCTATTTTGTTTACTTCGCCATTTTTCTAACTATTTTTGTTTTTGCATATATTTAACCTTTCAAGCTCTCCTTTCAATGGTGCTCAATTAATGTACACCACATGAGAAACGGTCGGGAGCCAAAGCAACATTGTACATGCACACACCATCGGCGTGTTTGTTAATCATTAGAACTATAATTCGTGTTTAGTGTTGCTAACAGGCGTGCTAAGATACAGAAGGGACGTGAGTAGCGTTGAGAGGTCGCTGTGATGGGCACGAGGATGTCGTGTTCTCGTGTAATTCAGCTTTCTCCTTACCTGGCAGATTTTGAAAGAGGCCTCTTTTCGGTCTCCCTTTGGACGGCTGTCCTAATCGTGTAATATACTGATTTATGGGACATTCGCTTATGACATTGGTTTCTTAATGGACTGCGTGGGAACATGTGGTGACTGCATTTCATTCTCCCAATGTTTTGGAGAGTCACGGCGGTGATACTCCTGGTACTATAATCTGGGTAACTTCGTGTTAGAGCTGAAAGAGAGTGAGGGAACTCTGGTGGAGTAACGGTACGTCACTGACATTTTGCGTCCTCGTACGTCATCTCTCATGTATTTTGGAGTCATTTTCATTTTCACCCACACATGCGATGTGTCTCTATAAACTGTCTACGTGCGGTACTCTTTGGGCCAGCAACAGCCCCATATGTGTAACCGATGTTCGTTACGTAATGTGTAGGACCAGGAAGAAAGTCGGTTCCACGTCTGCGCCGGTATTCAGGATAACAAGGACCAGTTACAACAGCTTTGGGCCTGCTTGGCTAACGAGAGAATATACAATGGCTTTTCGACATCCTTCCCGACGGAATTATTGCGTGCATCTGCCAATGGCGAAGGGTAAGGGGGAAGGAGACGCCATAGTGATAAGTCGGCGTATACTACTACGTTCTTTATATATCTGATTCGATATTGTACTCGCCACTATAACATCACATAACTCTCAACACGTTAGGTGTTAAGGTGTCGATCCTTCTCCCCTTCCTGGTGCTTCACTTCTCTTTTTCCTTTTTTTTTTCTTTTTTGCTAACAGAACCGAATATTTGTGATGAACTCTAAATGTCATTAGGAATTATCAATGTAACAGATAACTTAAAAATGGTTTTCATAAAATACCCAGTATTCTGTCGAAGGACTTCTTAGATGACATGAATGATGTCACAAGCTACCTGAATCAATGTGGCCTGCTGCATGGACATTTATGGGGAGTCTGAGTTACGCGAGCGATTCTGATTTTTCGATTTTGTTAGAAAGCTAGCGAACCTGGCAATGCTTCGCATTTTCTAAATATATATTTCAACTGGACATAGGTCCTAACCTCCCTCGCTCTTTCCCGCTCTGTCCATTTCCTTCTCCTCCTCCTCCTCCCCCTCCTCACCCCTCTTTCTCTGTATGTCACCTTCCACCTCTCTCTGACCACCTCTGATATCACCTCCCTCTGTCTAACTCCTCGGCCATCCCCCCTATCTCTCTCTGTCTAACTCCTCGTTCCTCCTGTCTATGCCCATTTTCTCCCTCCCCCTCTGTGACCATCTCCTTTTATCCCTCTCTCTTACCTTGACTTGACTGGGGAATGAAGTCACTCAAAATGAATGGGTAAATCATTTGGGATCGTTGACATGCAGGGCAGGCGAGCAGCTGTTTGAACCGTGGGGATATTAGCTTCAGTGACGGTATTTCACATAGCTTTAATTCGCAAATCGGAGCAGTGAATTTCTGTAGTAGTATTCCAATGAACAGCCGATAAGCAATAAATGGCAACTTTCCTGCTTATTGGTAAACCCTACTGCAAGGAACAAAACAAGACATTAGATTACATGGGAGAAAGAATTAGTCTAATGGTTTAAACGCCCTGCTGTTCTTGTTTAACTGCGGGAAGGAAAACACCACAGACCAACATATTCTTTCTCGCAGTCAATTTTACCAGAAAATCTTACAAGTAGTTAAAAAAATTCACACCGTGATATTTGTTTGTAAGATACTATTCAAACCCGTAAGTAGTCGGTAATAGTATATAGTTTAAGTCTGCCCGAGTGTTTATTATAGAATGTAGTAAAACTTTGATGACAATCTGTCAAAAATTTTCAGACTTCTGCAAGCAAATATACAATGAAATCTATGTAGTCTGTGCCCTTCTGAATGTTTATTAGAGTATCATGTCAAACTTTGAAGTCAGCCTACCAAGAATGATTCGAGATTTTTGCTAACGATGTTTCCTTATTGTACATTATGTGATCAAACGTATCCGAACACCCCCAAAAACATGCTTTTTTGAGATTAGATGCATTGTGCTGCCACCTACTGCCAGGTACTCCATATCATCGACCTCACTAGTCACTAGACATCGTGAGAGAGCAGAATGAGACACTCCGTAGACTTCGAACGTGGTCAGGTGATTGGGTGTCAAATGGTTCAAATGGCTCTGAGTACTATGAGACTTAACATCTGAGGTCATCAGTCGCCTAGAACTTAGAACTACTTAAACCTAACTAACCTAAGGACATCACACACATCCATGCCCGAGGCAGGATTCGAACCTGCGACCGTAGCGGTCGCGCGGTTCCAGAATGAAGCGCATAGAACCGCTCGGCCGCACTGACCGGCGATTTGGTGTCCCTTGTGCCTTACCCACACTCCTAAACATCTGTAGCTCCACTGTTTCCGATGTGATAGTGAAAGGACACGTACAGCACAAAAGCGTACAGGCCCACCTCGTCTGTTAACTGGCAGAGACAGCCGACAGTAGAAGGAGATCGTAATGTGTAATAGGCAGACATCCATCCAGACTATCACACAGCAATTCCAAACTGCATCAGGATCCACTGCAAGTACTATGACTGGCGGTTGGTGAGAAAACTTGCATTTTATGGTCGGGCGGCTGCTCATAAGCCACACATCACGCCGGTAATTACCAAACGACGCCTCGTGGTTACGAAACAGTAACACCCCTGTAATGGACGAACTTTTAAGTCATTTTCAGCCAGGTGTCCGGATACTTTTGATGACGTAGTGTATATTATGTATTACGTAAATATATTGATACATTATGTATATTAGAAAATGTGTAGCCTATGTCCGTCTAAATGTTTATTAGAGTACTGTGAAAAATTTTATGTAAATCACTCAATTACTTTTCGAGATTATTTCAAATAATCTTTCCATTTTGTACTGGGTAGTTAAAAATAGTCCAGAAAGCTTTAACGCTGTTGCCGGGAAGGTTGTGCTGAGAAATGACCGTTAAGGAATAGGTTCCGAGTTAACTGGTATTGAAGTTAGCCTATCAGGTCGCTGTACGCGAAAATTCAAGCGGCCTGCCAGGGAGGTGTTGGCAAAAGGTTCTTCGTTTGGTTCCCTAAAACCTAACAAGAGAGTGGTACAAAAACTCGAGATAGGAAGGTAATAAGAATCGAAGCCTTTACAAAGGCTGAGCTCTGTCATCTACGCTATGAGAACAACTAACACTAATTGTATCTAGCGGGCCACTTGAATTTGCGGGTGCAAAGACCTGACTAGTTAGCTCCAGTGCTAATTTTGATTGTTTTCTTCACAATTATTTCTCAGCAGAACCTAGCCCGCAACACCTTTAGAAGCTGTTTAGGCTGTTTCAGTCCACCGTGCATATTATGTATATTAATGTAGTATACAAGCTACACCCAGCAACGTTTTGCTGTGGCTTAGTCTGTGTAAATGGATAAGAAAGAAAAGAGAAAGCACACGTTTCTAATACGTATGGGAATTGGGTACACGTCCTAACCTCCTTCTGGCCCCTGTCCATCTCCCCCAAACCATTTGTCCATCACCTCCTGCCCCTCTCTCCGTCCATCATCTCTCCCCACTCTTTCTATTCTCCTCTTGCCCTCCTCTCTCTTCTCCTCTCAGTCCATCAGGTCCTCCCCCCTTCCTTTGTCCCTCTTTTCTCTCCGTCTCCTTCTGCTCTTCTCTCTGTCCATCGTCTCCTCCCCATTTTCTGTCTCCATTTCCTCCACCCTTCTGTCCATCTCTTCGTCCCCCTCCCCTCTCTGATCTTGAACCTTGTTTCTACATCTACGTGGATACTATGAAAATCACGCTTAAGTGCCTGGCAGAGGGTTCATCGAACCATCTTCCCAATTCTCTATTATTCCAATCACGTATAGCGTGCGGAAGGAACGAACACCTACATGTTTCGGTACGAGCTCTGATTTCCCTTATTTTAAATGATAATTAATTGAAACCTTCAGCTGCTGACAGGTGTTGTTGATATACCTCGATGGGGACAGACGAAAATGTGTGCTCCAACCGGGACTCGAACCCGAGAGTTCCTGCTTACATGGCAGACGCTCTATCCATCTGAGCCACTGACGACACAGATAGACAGCGCGACTGCAGGGACTTATCCCGTGCAAGCTTCCCGTGAGACCCACATTCTCAACTGTCCACAATCTACATACGTAATGTTCCTAATTTTAACGTGGTAATCGTTTCTCCCTATGTAGTTCGGCGTCAAAAAATTATTTTTGCATTCGGAGGAGAGAGTTGGTGATTGAAATTACGTGAGAAAATTACGCCGCAATGAAAAACGTCTTTGTTTTACTGACGTCCATACCAAATACTGTATCATTTAAGTGACACTGTCTCCCCTATTTCGCGATAATACAAAACATGCTGCCCTTCTTTGAACTTTTTTGATGCCCTCCGTCAATCCTAACTGATGCACATCCCACACCACGCAGCAGTAAATAGGATGGACAAGCGTAACGTAGGCAGTCTCCTTAAGGGATCTGTTACATCTTTTAACTGCCCTGCCAATAAAACGCACTCTTTGGTTCGGCTTCGCCACAACATTTTCTATTTTCCTTACAATTCAAGTGGTTTGTAATTGTTATTTCCTAGGTATGTAGTAGAATTTACGTCCTAGAGATTTGACTGATTTATCGTGTAATCGAAGTTTAACGGATTCCTTTTAGCACTCACGTGGATAACCTCACACTAATCGTTATTTAGGGTCAACTGCCAATTTTCGCACCTTACAGATATCTTTCCTAAATCATTTTGCAATTTGTTTTGATCTTCTGATGACTTTATTAGTCGATAAAAGACAGCGTCATCTCCAAACAACCTAGGACGGCTGCTCAGATTGTCTCCCAAATCGTTTATATAGATAAGGAACAGCAAAGGGAGTATAACACTACCATTGGGAACGTCAGAAATCACTTTTGTTTTACTCTATGACTTTCCGTCGATTACTACGAACTGTGACCTCTGTGACAGGAAATTACGAATCCAGTAACATAACAGAGACGATATTACATAAGCACGCAATTACACTACAAGCCGCTGTGTGGCACAATTTCAAAAGCCTTCCGGAAATCGAGAAATACGCAATCAATTTGAAATCCCTTGACAGTAGTACTCAACACTTCACGCAACTAAAGAGCTAGTTGTACTTCACAAGATGTTTTCTAAATCCGTGTTGACTGTGTAACAATAGACCATTTTCTTTGAGGTAATTCATCGTGTTCGAACACAATATATGCTCCAAAAAAATGGTTCAAACGGCTCTGAGCAGTATGGGACTTAACATCTGTGGTCATCAGTCCCCTAGACCAAGAACTACTTAAACTTAAGGACATCACACACATCCATGCCCGAGGCAGGATTCGAACCTGCGACCGTAGTGGTCGTGCGCTTCCGGACTGAAGCGCCTAGAACCGCTCGGCCACCGCGGCTGGTAATATATGTTCCAGAACCCTGTTGCATATCGACGTTAATAATATGATCCTGTCCTGTAATTTAGTGGTTTACTCCTACTACCTGTCTTGAATATTGGTGTGACCTGTGCAACTTTCCAGTCTTTGGGTACGGATTTTTTGTCGAGCCACGGTTGTACATGATTGTTAAGTATGGAGCTACTGCGTCAGAATACTCTGAAAGGAACCTAATTGGCATACAGTCTTGATCAGAAGACTTGCTTTTATTAAGTGATTTACGTTGCTTCATTACTCAGAGGATATTTACTTCTACGTTACTCATGTTGGCAGCTGTTCTTGATTGTAATTCTGGAATATTTACTTCGTCTTCTTTTGTGAAGGCTTTTCGGAAGGCTGTGTTTAGTTTTCGACAGTATCTCCATTGTTATCGTGCAGAGAAGGCATTGCTTGTGTCTTGCGTCTAGCATACTTCACATACGACCAGAATCTCTTTGGATTTTCTGCCAGGTTTCGAGACAAAGTTTCGTTATAAGCATCTCGCGTTAAGTCCGCGCTAAATTTCGAGCTTCAGTAAAAGATCGGCAGTCTTCAGATTTTACATCCGCTTAAATTTAGCATATTTTTTTCGTTGTTTCTGTAACAGTGTTCTGACCCGCTTTGTGTTCCAAGGAGGATCACCTCCGTCGTTTGTTAATTTATTTGGTATAAATCTCTTAATTGCCGCCGATACTATTTCGCTGAATTCGAGCCACATCTGGTCTACTCTTACATTGTTAATTTGGAAGGAGTGGAGTTTTTCTCTCAGAAAGGTGTCAAGCGAATTTTTATCTGCTTTTATGAATAGGTAAATTTTTGGCTTATTTTTCGTGGATTTGGGGATTTCAATATTCAGTCTCGCTACGACAACCCTGTGTTCACTAATTCCTGAATCGGTTTTGATGCTGATTATTAACTCAGGATTATTTGTTGCTGAGAGGTCAAGTGTGTTTTCACAACCGTTTACTATTCGCGTGGGCTCATGAACTAATTGCTCGAAATAATTTTCAGAGAATGCGTTTAGCACAATTTCGGATGATATTTTATGCGTACCTCCTGAGTTAAACATGTATTTTCGCCAACATATCGAGGGTAAATTAAAGTCACCACCAACTATTATCGTATGAGTCGGGTACATGTTTGAAATCAAACTCCAGCTTTCTTTGAACCTTTCGGCAACTTATCACCTGAACTGGGAGGTCGGTAAAAGGATCAAATTATTATTTTTTTCCGGTTGCCAACAACGACCTCTGCCCATACTAACTCACAGGAAGTATGTACTTCCATTTCACGACAAGTTGAACTACTTCTGACAGCAACAAACACGCCACCGCCAACCGTGTTTAGCCTATCTTTTCGGAACACCGTTAGGTTCTTCGCAAAAATTTCGGCGGAGCTTATATCCGGTTTTAGCCAGCTTTCAGTGCCTATAACAATTTGAGCATCAGTGCTTTCTACTAGCGCATGGAGCTCTGCCACCATCCCAACACAGCTACAACAATTTACAGCTGTTATACCGATGGTTCCTGTATCTACGTTTTTCCAATGATCGGCCTCCTCCCCTTGTGACTGAATCTCTTTTGTGTTTTCTCGAGATGCTTTAACATAAAAACAGCCCAGTCCATGCCACACAGCTCCTGCCACCCGAGTAGCCGCCCTCTGCGTATAGTGCACTCATCACCCATCCAGCGGAACCCGAAACCCAACAACCCTGTGGCGCAAGTCGAGGAATCTGCAGCCTACACGGTCGCAGAACCATTTGAGCCTCTGATTCAGACCCTCTACTCGGCTCTGTACCAGAGGTCCGCAATCGGTCCTGTCGACTATGCTGCAAATGGTCAGCTCTGCCTTAATCTCACAAGCAAGACTGGCAGCCTTTACCATTTCCGCTAGCCGCACGAAACCAGAGATAATCACCTCCGAGCCAAAACGTCACGCATCATTGGTAGCGACGTGAGCCACCACCAGAATCTTGCTACATCCTGTGCTCTTCTTGGCATCCGGAAGAACCCGTTCCACGTCTGGAATGACTCCACCTGGTAGGCACACGGAGTGCACATTGGCTTTCTTCCCCTTCTCGACAGCCATGTCCCTAAGGGACCCTATAACGCACTAACGTTTGAGCTCCAAACTATCAACAGTTTACTGTTATTGCAGTATTCTAATCATAAACCAATAAGCCGTAAATAAAAATTCCCTGGGTGCTAATAACGTTTCACTATTACATATTTAATATACTTTGTGTAATATTACTATAATAAACGTTTGGACACATACAGACTATACAGTACAGTTTCTATGGAGTGTTCTGTATAGTCTAAATTTTTCTAAAGTTTATTACAGTGATATTTTGAGCTTTTTCGTAACAATGCTTGCCGTCTATATGTGGAACATTTGTTAACATCGAGTATTGATTTAAGTGTCAGGAAGTCGTTTCTGAAAGTATTTGTATGGAGTGTAGCCATGTATGGAAGTGAAACATGAACGATAAATAGCTTGGACAAGAAGAGAATAGAAGCTTTCGAAATGTGGTGCTACAGAAGAATGCTGAAGATTTGATGGGTAGATCACATAACTAATGAGGAGGTATTGAATAGAATTGGGGAGAAGAGGAGTTTGTGGCACAACTTCACTACAAGAAGGGATCGGTTGGTAGGACATGTTCTGAGGCATCAAGGGATCACCAATTTAGTACTGGAGGGCAGCGTGGAGGGTAAAAATCATAGAGGGAGACCAAGAGATGAATACACTAAGCAGATTCAGAAGGATGTAGGCTGCAATATGTACTGGGAGATGAAGAAGATTGCGCAGGATAGAGTAGCATGGAGAGCTGCATCAGACCAGTCTCAGGACTGAAGATCACAACAACAACAATATTTATGTATCAAAAACATAAAAAAATATTAGAATTCAAAGTCGCGTCAAAATTTCAAAGCAATAGCTCAAGAACTTGCCAATATTAACGACTTAGAACAAACCAATATTTACATTTGTCTAACATTCCCATTTACTTACACAATACATTTACACAATTTACATGTATACCAGATGGCGTGCTAGTTGGTATAAAAACACATATATATTCGAAAGCTACGTTGTGTCAAACTTTCAAAGCATTCCATGAAGAACTTTCGAAAGTCTCAGGGCGCACCGCAGCAGTTCCGGCTTCCGGATAGGTGGCCGGTACGAACGAGATCAGGCAAAAAGACCAGCAGCATCGCCGAAAATGGGGAAAAATCCCGAAACTAGGAATTTGGACGGCTATTACTCGCATGGTCTTTGTGCAGGCGACGCTCCAAGGAATGGAAGTGTATGGGAGAATCTCAAAAATGGCTAGGTTCCAGCTCTTTGAGATTCGACAATAACTCATAGTCGAATATTAGTGCAAATCTAAATACATCTCCAATCTCAGAAAGTTAACATACATCCAATTACACAACAATATTTCAATATCTTTCAAACAACAAAAGCTAATATTTCACAGTGGATAAACATTTTCACAATGAACCTCTGAACTAACATCTTTTAATCGTTTCATACGATTTCAACAAATGATAACTCAGATGATAGCATTGCACTATAAATAACATCCCTAAAAGCCACTCATCTCGATCTACATTTTATATATTGACTTTGGCGTCTTTCATAACTTTTTTGATAAGCAAATGTTTGTCGCAACATCGTATACCCCACATATACACAGCTATTGAGTACCACATGAATACCTCATATTTAGCCATAACTGCGTATTTGAGGAACAGTTTACTGTTTTGCCAGTGTCTTTATTTAAAAGTTGATTCCAAATACTATTAAAAAACTGTGGTGAATTCAAAGTGGTCAGTCACATGTGTTAGTGGACATCATGAGTGAACAGAATACCGAGAGACCCTTGTGTCAAGCACGCCCAAATAATCGGTTAAACAATATAGAAAGATAATCAGCTGGCATTTCCCACGCGCACACTTGTGCAAAACAGCTGGCTCCTTTTTTTATGAACAAACCATCATTTATAATTATTGTAAATTATCTTAGTGTGACAGAATATTTATAGCATTTCTTTATTTAAATATTGTTGCAATATATTAGTTTAGCCTGACAGGTGGTCAACTTACACTTTCTACTACATTTGTCTCTCCTCGAGTGAAGAGCTCGAGGGAGCGATTCTGGATACTTTCGTACGAGTTCTGGAAGAAGGCAGACCTGTCTAGAGTAATGGGGGCGATTCCATCGCGTAAGTGATTAATTCTGTTCGGTGAACAGCTGCTACTATATTTTGACTTTTGAAGGGACTTCGTATTTCTAGAGGTCTTAATGTGCTCCAGAATAGGAATCTACCTATTTCCGCTTATAATACGGAGCTGAGAATAGACAGAGCATGAGTTCTTACTCCTTGCATAGTGTATGTTACTTTGTGAATCGTCAAATTGAACTCTTAACTGTTTTGAGTTGGTGAATATTGCGTGTATTGTGATTACGAAATTGACTTAATTTTCACGAGCTTCGAGGGCTGTTTAATTTCGGGGTTTTGCTAGATCACAACGCGCTCTGAACGTAGGTTCACTGCATCCGATAATGGTATTTTCTGCCTTTATTTTTAGTGAATATCGTAGGACCACTTTCCGTTTATTTGAGATGTCCTTTGAATAAACATTATTCAGTATTGAAACACGTACATTTGAAATAAGTTTGAAACTATGTAACTGACAGTAGTCTGAAACACAACTGTTAAAATGTGATTGGCATGTGAACATATATCTTATCTGGTCGCTTAAGCGCTTTGCCCTTTACTGAACTTTTGTGACTCCGAGAATATAAATTTAATTTAGCTGCTAGTATGTAAACTGTCATTAACTTTAAACCAAACCAAAACTACATAAATTTACGTAACACAAAACTGAATATGATGGAACACTATTGATCTGAAATTGACCCTGGTAATAAAATAAAACTTGATCTATCGAGAATAATGGTCCCTGCGCTTAATTAATGTTACGCGTGAAATAATAAAATTTCTTATCTTTATCTGTTCAATGGTAACACTCTTCGCACTGCTCTCTGTTAGTACTTTAAACTGTATGATTAGGAAACAGCTGTTGTGCAAAGCTGTTGCTTAGCATATATGTTAATTAAATCGAATATGACTGAGACATTAACTTCTTGAGTAAAATAGTTAATCAAAACTGACATGGATCTGCGAACTGGTATTGACTTGGGGTAAGTAACATAATGGCACTAACTTTAAAACTTGTATTTTGACTCTTTAAAGATTAATAATGCTCGCAATGAACACACTCAGTTAACTGATTATACATTTACAATTAGCTTTAAAAATCATGGGATATGAGTGCTATACATTGTATCAATCCCAACTTATGAATACGCGCATTGCATTAGTTTCTTTACCTTATTTGAAAAATATGTAAAAATCAGCCAACCAGTTGCATAAGTTTTCTATATACCTTGACCAGGTTTCGTCGCCTCTAAGGGTGACTTCATCAGATGGTAAGGTGTACATCTTTGACGATATGTTCTTCATGTAATTACCTCACCTTGTGATGAAGTCACCCTCAGAGGTGATGAAACCTGGTGAAGGTATATAGAAAACTTATGCAACCGGTTTGCTGATTTTTGCATATTTTTCAAATTTGTGTATACGGTTGCTGCAAACGTCAGTCATGTTCAAAGTGGTTCTTTATCTTAATTACTTCCAACTTCTGTTGAAATTCCTCTTACAGTTAGCAAACATCATAGTATCTTGCACATGAAAAACCATTACTGCCCATAGCGAGTAAGTGTATAATCGCCAGATACAACAAGTCTTTAGACTTGAGAGTCGTCCGCACATCTCTCTACCTAAAGTCAGTCTACCACATTACCCATAACACCTTAAATCAGCAATCGCTGTTGAGCAGCAGCGCTGCTATACAATCGATACTTACATTTGTTCATCTCTGCTTCAATATAAAATGTTTTTACAAAACTTGAACTAATTTACCCTGTGTACGTACCTTTCAGTATAACTTTCAGTCGTCTCCGTCAATTACATATATTAGAATAGAACCGTTGTTATTAAATTATTCATTTAATTTTATTTTGTGTTTTTGTGTATTTTTATTAATTCGTAATTCTAGCTAACGCATAGGTTATTTGGCAGCACGATCACAACTACAGGTTATTATTCGCAGCAAATTGCCTGCGTTGCATGAAAGCAGGCGTGGGTGGCTCGACCCTAAGACTACATCGAATTATTCTTTTTAAACAGAGGCGTGCATAACCCAAGTACCTGAAGTACGAGTGACCACAGGTAAAGACGCAACTGGTTTGCTCGTATGGGATGCTGTTTGGAAGTGCGGCTACAACTTAGCAGTAACCATTAGGTACCGTCGCAGTTTTGGGCTCGCCCGGGATATCAGTCTGAACCCTTTAGAACTGCATATGTGACTCTGACACGTAACAATATTTTGTAATCCAGGTCACAAATCTGTTGCACGATAGGCACTTTGCTTCGGGGCTCTGAGCATAGAGGTTTGCAGCAGCTGCGCGCATGAGAATCGGTAGTGAGAGCTATGTGTGGAGCGGTTCGTCTCGGAACTTCAAGAAAGAAGAAGAATGATACGCAGAGGCGTGCTGAGTTCCAATCTGCAGCAGCCAGCAGCAACGGAGACCTCGACGGCGGCTGAGCGGAAAAGGCGGCTGTGGCAATGTATGTCACCAACTTAATCGGCATCGACACTTAGGACAACAGCAGTACTGCAGATGCAGACAGCTTGGCCGATAAGTTAAGTACTTCCACGGATAGTGTTAAAAAGTGTGAACCTGCAGCGTCACTGTCAGTGATGGAGTTTCCGACTATTAAGCACTCAGCCAGATTGTGTGGTTCGCATAATGTCAGTGGGCCACTTAGTCCAAAATCTCAATGTGGTCATGCTGGTAGGGACGATATTAGTGGGGCAGATAGTTTGAGAACATAGAAAGGAGATGTAATTGCGAGTGATTCGATGGCATGGTTATGGGAAATTCTGACAAACTTGAACTCTGAAATGGGGGTATTGGGAACAGTGATGGGTTCAATAAAAACAGAGATAGGTCCATTAGAGATGAGTGAAAAAATGAGATGAAGAAATTAAATTATATATGGAATAGATGATTGGTTCAAAACTGGGAGCTACAAGAACAGATGTAGGCAAAATTTCTGAGGAGGTTGGCCTCGTTAACACCAGAGTCGACAGAGAGGAAAACATTTCGGACACAAGTTGGAAAAGATACAGATCGAATTGGGCGACGAAGTGAAAATTTACGTGCAAAGGGAAAATGTGCATGAAATAGTGACCAATAAGTCTGTTAATAATTTACAGGTAGAATAGCAGAATGTGAAAAATAGTTGCTTAAAAATAAATAAAGAATCTGTGCAGCACGAACAGCAGTTTAAAGTCATGAGGGCGACTGGAAAAAAGGGCCGGTGACGCCTGTATATAAGAAGGGTAGAAGGACGGATCCTCAAAATTACGGACCAATATCCTTAACATCGGTTTGTTGCAAGATTCTCGAACATATTCTCAGTTCGAATATAATGAATTTCCTTGAGACAGAGAAGTTGCTGTCCATGCATCAGGACGGCTTTATAAAGCATCGCTCCTGCGAAACGCAACTCGCCCTTTTTTCACATGATATCTTGCGAACCATGGATGAAGGGTATCAGACGGATGCCATATTCCTTCACTTCCGGAAAGCGTTTGACTCGATGCCCCACTACAGACTCCTAACTAAGGTACGAGCCTATGGAATTGGTTCCCAAGTATGTGAGTGGCTCGAAAACTCCTTAAGTAATAGAACCCAGTACGTTGTCCTCGATGTTGAGTGTTCATCGGAGGTGAGGGCATCATCTGGAGTGCCCCAGGGAAGTGTGGTAGGTCCGCTGTTGTTTTCTATCTACATAAATGATCTTTTGGATAGGGTGGATAGCAAGGTGCGGCTGTTTGCCGATGATGCCGTGGTGTACGGGAAGGTGTCGTCGTTGAGTGACTGTAGGAGAATACAAGATGACTTGGGCAGGATTTGTGATTGGTGTAAAGAATGGCAGCTAACTCTAAATATAGATAAATGTAAATTAATGCAGATGAATAGGAAAAAGAATCCCGTAATGTTTGAATACTCCATTAATAGTGCACCGCTTGACACAGTCACGTCGATTAAATATTTGGGCGTAACATTGCAGAGCGATATGAAGTGGGACAAGCATGTAATGGCACTTGTGGGGAAGGCGGATAGTCGTCTTCGGTTCATTGGTAGAATTTTGGGAAGATGTGGTTCATATGTAAAGGAGACCGCTTACAAAACACTAATACGATCTATTCTTGAGTACTGCTCGAGCGTTTGGGATCCCTATCAGGTCGGATTGAGGCAGGACATAGAAGCAATTCAGAGGCGGACTGCTAGATTTGTTACTGGTAGGTTTGATCATCACGCGAGTGTTACGGAAATGCTTCAGGAACTAGGGTGGGAGTCTCTGGAGGAAAGGAGGCGTTCTTTTCGTGAATCGCTACTGAGGAAATTTAGAGAACCAACGTTTTAGGCTGACTGCAGTACAATTTTACTGCCGCCAACTTATATTTCGCGGAAAGACCGCAAAGATAAAAAAAGAGAGATTAGGGCTCGTACAGAGGCTTATAGGCAGTAATTTTTCCCTGTTCTGTTTGGGTGTGGAACAGGGAGAGAAGATGCTAGTTGTGGTACGAGGTACCCTCCGCCACGCACCGTATGGTGGATTGCGGAGTATATATGTAGATGTAGAATTAAATTTCTTAGCAGCAAATCAGGATATTACTACGATATGTGTTCCATGGGTTCAGTGACAACAATTATAGATGCAGGTGCGGGTAATATACATGATTGTGTATCGGAGAAAGTAGATGAAGATATCTGTGAAGGTGCCTAAACAATAGTCTCGTCAGCTTGAGATTAATTTTGTGGTGTATCGACGGAAACACACTCCTGGAAATGGAAAAAAGAACACATTGACACCGGTGTGTCAGACCCACCATATTTGCTCCGGACACTGCGAGAGGGCTGTACAAGCAATGATCACACGCACGGCACAGCGGACACACCGGGAACCGCGGTGTTGGCCGTCGAATGGCGCTAGCTGCGCAGCATTTGTGCACCGCCGCCGTCAGTGTCAGCCAGTTTGCCGTGGCATACGGAGCTCCATCGCAGTCTTTAACACTGGTAGCATGCCGCGACAGCGTGGACGTGAACCGTATGTGCAGTTGACGGACTTTGAGCGAGGGCGTATAGTGGGCATGCGGGAGGCCGGGTGGACGTACCGCCGAATTGCTCAACACGTGGGGCGTGAGGTCTCCACAGTACATCGATGTTGTCGCCAGTGGTCGGCGGAAGGTGCACGTGCCCGTCGACCTGGGACCGGACCGCAGCGACGCACGGATGCACGCCAAGACCGTAGGATCCTACGCAGTGCCGTAGGGGACCGCACCGCCACTTCCCAGCAAATTAGGGACACTGTTGCTCCTGGGGTATCGGCGAGGATCATTCGCAACCGTCTCCATGAAGCTGGGCTACGGTCCCGCACACCGTTAGACCATCTTCCGCTCACGCCCCAACATCGTGCAGCCCGCCTCCAGTGGCGTCACGACAGGCGTGAATGGAGGGACGAATGGAGACGTGTCGTCTTCAGCGATGAGAGTCGCTTCTGCCTTGGTGCCAATGATGGTCGTATGCGTGTTTGGCGCCGTGCAGGTGAGCGCCACAATCAGGACTGCATACGACCGAGGCACACAGGGCCAACACCCGGCATCATGGTGTGGGGAGCGATCTCCTACACTGGCCGTACACCACTGGTGATCGTCGAGGGGACACTGAATAGTGCACGGTACATCCAAACCGTCATCGAACCCATCGTTCTACCATTCCTAGACCGGCAAGGGAACTTGCTGTTCCAACAGGACAATGCACGTCCGCATGTATCCCGTGCCACCCAACGTGCTCTAGAAGGTGTAAGTCAACTACCCTGGCCAGCAAGATCTCCGGATCTGTCCCCCATTGAGCATGTTTGGGACTGGATGAAGCGTCGTCTCACGCGGTCTGCACGTCCAGCACGAACACTGGTCCAACTGAGGCGCCAGGTGGAAATGGCATGGCAAGCCGTTCCACAGGACTACATCCAGCATCTCTACGATCGTCTCCATGGGAGAATAGCAGCCTGCATTGCTGCGAAAGGTGGATATACACTGTACTAGTGCCGACATTGTGCATGCTCTGTTGCCTGTGTCTATGTGCCTGTGGTTTTGTCAGTGTGATAATGTGATGTATCTGACCCCAGGAATGTGTCAATAAAGTTTCCCCTTCCTGGGACAATGAATTCACGGTGTTCTTATTTCAATTTCCAGGAGTGTATGTGAAGTTTCTCTTAAGGTGATGTGGCCATAGTCTCGTCAGCTGATTATAAATTTTATTATGTATCGGCGGATGTGGATGATTTATTTATAAAGGAAAGTAAAAGTGATGATTAAGGCTACGGTTTTGTGAACGTTGAAGCTATTAATTTAGAGATCTCTGAGAAAGAAGTTTTGTCTCTATTTCCGTTGATAAAAGTGAACCGATGGCTCTTGGTGAAAATATGAATTTAGAGAGAATGTTGGAGTATGAATACCAAAGTGTGTTGGACGGCGCGTTAAAGCATAATGTGATGGTGTCGTCCGACAGGGGAGAAAATGCAAAGATGAAAGGGTTAGATCCGAGTTTGGCGGAATTCAAGTGTAGTGTGACTTCAAATGTTGAGCGATGCAATGAGGCAATTTATACGATTTGTCGGCGTAGGTTGACGGAGTTATTGATGGTGATATCTGTAATGTATACACAGATGTAATTGATGTTTTAAGTAATGAATCTCATCAGTTGTCGGATGTTAAGGAGTTGTGATGAAGTTTCTAATGGTTCTGGAGAAGTAACTGGGGATTTTTTAAGACAGACGAAATTTTAAATTCTATATTTAGTTGTATGAATGTTGCAGCTTCTGATTTCGTTAAATCGGAGGAAGCGAACAGTATATTTGATGCTTAGGAGGATGATAAAAAGACGGCTTTTCGAGGTGGTTTAAATGCTGCAGATGAGTTGTAGATAGATCAGAAGAACCTAAGGATAGATAATGTAATTGAGGATTGTTCCGAAATTGTAACGTATACCATAAATACGAGGAAAAAGGAAGCGACGTTGAAAATAATGTTTTGAGGGCGCAATGCTTAAACAGTGGTGAAACTCAAAGATGTGCAGCTTGTAAGTGGAATGAATGATGTTGATGAAGAAATAAAGTGGGCGTTCCTCGAAGGAAAGAATGGTAAGGGTTAGAGTCCGTTCATAAACGATAAAAGAGCTTTCAAGTTAGCGCAGTTCAAAAAACGCAAGAAGGTGATATTTAATATGTACTCACATTGACGATAAAAATGCTATAGGAGGCAACGGTGGCAGAGTTGCACCTTGCGAATTTTAAGGGGTGTGTATAAATATAAATGTGTATATATGAGGAATTTTCATGTGCAGTTTATAAGAATTTTGGGAGCTATTTCTATATGGTGCATAGGATAAACTTAGTGAATGTAAGATGTATGTAAGATGTACGGAGACACATATTAGCGCAAGGAGTTTGTCGGCATTGATAGCACGACACGGAAGTCGACAGAACGTAATTATTTAATTATTTTCGAAGACAGGAATGAATCACACTGTACGTAAGATTTGGTGGGAAATTTCAAGGGGTTATTTAAAAGTATTAGTTCCAGTATTTTGCATGGGTTTCTCCTATAATATGTATAATTTATTTGTAATTATTTATCACACATTTCTGATGCAAGGAGGTCATCAGACCTCATTAAAATTTTCCTTACTGTTCGGAATAAAACATGTAGTTACGTGCAAAGTGTGGGCTTAGTTTTTGGTGTAAATGTAAATGTCGTGTTACTCGGGGGTATATTACTTGGGTTAATTTTGTGATGAAAGTTACTTTGTAAGGGTTTTTGAACAGATTTATGTATTTAAAATTCTGGGTATAAATGATACTTTAGGGCAAATAAGCGTCAGCATTTGCTGAGTTTATGATCCAGCTACCCGCTGAGCTAAAAGTGGAAGTTAAGTGGGTTATTTCTGTTCAGGGTAGTACTAGTTCTAAATTTTCTAATTAAATGCGGTAAAATTGTAAACAAATAGTAAATGTTAGTTAATTTATGGAGTAGAACAAATGTAATTGCACGAGAGACGTGTTTCGTAGTGGGAACACAGACATAATGTTTGAAATATCGAGCGGAATCAAGAGTTTTGCATATGCTATACATCGATTTTTGTGAATGTATCGATTCCACTCAGAAGGGCGTTCAGAGTCTGATCTATGGAGATTTGGGAAGTCAAATAAATACCAATAATCACACCATAGTCGTATTTCGTCAGCTATCACCCTTCAGGACTGGCGGTGGCTGCTCACTAACGCATTTTATGCGCAGTATGTGGCCAAGGGTTCAAGAAATTCTGCAGAAATGATTGGACTGCAGACCATGTAAAGTTCGACTCTAGAAAACAGATCGTGTGTTGTGTTGGTTATGGTAAAGTGTTACCGTGTGGTCAAAACAAAGAAAATGTACAATGAAATAAGTGTAAAAGCAGTAAAAACTTTTGAAAAGAAAGAGCTGAATCGAGACTTTATTCAAATATATGTGTTTTTGCCCCCCATGAACCATGGACCTTGCCGTTGGTGGGGAGGCTTGCGTGCCTCAGCGATACAGATAGCCATACCGTAGGTTCAACCACAACCGAGGGGTATCTGTTGAGAGGCCAGACAAACGTGTGGTTCCTGAAGAGGGGCAGCAGCCTTTTCAGTAGTTGCAAGGGCAACAGTCTGGATGATTGACTGATCTGGTCTTCTAACACTAACCAAAACGGCCTTGCTGTGCTGGTACTGCGAATGGCTGAAAGCAAGGGGAAACTACAGCCGTAATTTTTCCCGAGGGCATGCAGCTTTACTGTATGGTTAAATGATGATGGCGTCCTCTTGGGTAAAATATTCCGGAGGTAAAATATTCCGGAGGTAAAATAGTCCCGCATTCGGATCTCCGGACGGGGACTACTCACGAGGACGTTGATTTCAGGAGAAAGAAAACTGGCGTTCTATGGATCGGAGCATGGAATGTCAGATCCCTTAATCGGGCAGGTAGGTTAGAAAATTTAAAAAGGGAAATGGATAGGTTGAAGTTAGATATAGTGGGAATTAGTGAAGTTCGGTGGAAGGAGGAACAAGACTTCTGGTCAGGTGACTACAGGGTTATAAACACAAAATCAAATAGGGGTAATGCAGGAGTAGGTTTAATAATGAATAGGAAAATAGGAATGCGGGTAAGCTACTACAAACAGCATAGTGAACGCATTATTGTGGCCATGATAGATACGAAACCCACGTCTACTACAGTAGTACAAGTTTATATGCCAACTAGCTATGCAGATGACGAAGAAATTGAAGAAATGTATGATGAAATAAAAGAAATTATTCAGATTGTGAAGAGAGACGAAAATTTAATAGTAATGGGTGACTGGAATTCGGCAGTAGGAAAAGGGAGAGAAGGAAACGTAGTAGGTGTATATGGATTGGGGCTAAGAAATGAAAGAGGAAGCCGCCTGGTAGAATTTTGCACAGAGCACAACTTAATCATAGCTAACACTTGGTTCAAGAATCATAAAAGAAGGTTGTATATATGGAAGAAGCCTGGAGACACTGACAGGTTTCAGATAGATTGTATAATGGTAAGACAGAGATTTAGGAACCAGGTTTTAAATTGTAAGACATTTCCAAGGGCAGATGTGGATTCTGACCTCAATCTATTGGTTATGACCTGTAGATTAAAACTGAAGAAACTGCTAAAAGGTGGGAATTTAAGGATATGGGACCTGGATAAACTGACTAAACCAGAGGTTGTACAGAGTTTCAGGGAGAGCATAAGGGAATAATTGACAGGAATGGGGGAAAGAAATACAGTAGAAGAAGATTGGGTAGCTTTGAGGAATGAAGTAGTGAAGGCAGCAGAGGAACAAGTAGGTAAAAAGACGAGGGCTAGTAGAAATCCTTCGTGACAGAAGAAATACAGAATTTAATTGATGAAAGGAGAAAATATAAAAATGCAGTAAATGAAGCAGGCAAAAAGGAATACAAACGTCTCAAAAATGAGATCGACAGGAAGTGCAAAATGGCGAAGCAGGCATGGCTAGAGGACAAATGTAAGGATGTAGAGGCTTGTCTCACTAGGGGTAAGATAGATACTGCCTACAGGAAAATTAAAGAGACCTTCAGAGAAAAGAGAACCACTTGTATGAATATCAAAAGCTCAGATGGAAACTCAGTTCTAAGCAAAGAAGGGAAAGTAGATAGGTGGAAGGAGTATATAGAGGGTCTATACAAGGGCGATGTACTTGAGGACAATATTATGGAAATGGAAGAGGATGTAGATGAAGATGGAATGGGAGATACGATACTGCATGAAGAGTTTGACAGAGTACTGAAAGACCTGAGTCGAAACAAGGCCCCGGGAGTAGAAAACATTCCATTAAAACTAATGACAGCCTTGGGAGAGGCGATCCTGACGAAACTCTACCATCTGGTGAGCAAGATGTATGAAACAGGCGACATACCCTCAGACTTCAAGAAGAATATAATAATTCCAATCCCAAAGAAATCAGCTGTTGACAGATGTGAAAATTACCGAACTATCATTTTGATAAGTCACGGCTGCAAAATACTAACGCGGATTCTTTACAGACAAATGGAAAAACTAGTAGAAGCTGGCCTCGGGGAAGATCAGTTTGGATTCCGCAGAAATGTTGGAACACGTGAGGCAATACTAACCCTACGACTTATCTTAGAATCTAGATTAAGGATAGGCAAACCTACGTTTCTAGCATTTGTAGACTTAGAGAAAGCTTTTGACAATGTTGACTGGAATACTCTCTTTCAAATTCTAAAGGTGGCAGGGGTAAAATACAGGGAGCGAAAAGCCATTTACAATTTGTACAGAAACCAGATGGCAGTTATTAGAGTCGAGGGACATCAAAGGGAAGCAGTCGTTTGGAAGGGAGTGAGACTGGGTTGTAGTCTCTCCCCGATGTTATTCAGTCTGTATATTGAGCAAGCAGTAAAGGAAACAAAAGAAAAATTCGGAACAGGTATTAAAATCCATGGAGAAGAAATAAAAACTTTGAGGTTTGCCGATGACATTGTAATTCTGTCAGAGACAGCAAAGGACTTGGAAGAGCAGTTGAAAGAATGGACAGTGTCTTGAAAGGAGGGTATAAGATGAACATCAACAAAAGCAAAATGAGGATAATGGAATGTAGTCGAATTAAGTCGGGTGATGCTGAGGGAATTAGATTAAGAAATAAGACACTTAAAGTAGTAAAGGAGTTTTCTTATTTGGGGAGCAAAATAACTGATGATGGTCGAAGTAGAAAGGATATAAAATGTAGACTGGCAATGGCAAGGAAAGCGTTTCTGAAGAAGAGAAATTTGTTAACATCGAGTATAGATTTAAGTGTCAGAAAGTCATTTCTGAAAGTATTTGTATGGAGTGTAGCCATGTATGGAAGTGAAACATGGACGATAAATAGTTTGGACAAGAACAGAATAGAAGCTTTTGAAATGTGGTGCTACAGAAGAATACTGAAGATTAGATGGGTAGATCACATAACTAATGAGGAAGTATTGAACAGGATTGGGCAGAAGAGAAGTTTGTGGCACAACTTGACTAGAAGAAGGGATCGGTTTGGAGGAAATGTGTTGAGGCATCAAGTGATCACCAATTTAGTATTGGAGGGCAGCGTGGAGGGTAAAAATCGTAGAGGGAGACCAAGAGATGAATACACTAAGCAGATTCAGAAGGATGTAGGTAGCAGTAGGTGCTGGGAGATGAAGAAGCTTGCATAGGATAGAGTAGCGTGGAGAGCTGCACCAAACCAGTCTCAGGACTGAAGACCACAACAACAACAACATGTGTTTTTGACATTTAATTAATACGCTTTAATTTTATGTCTTGTATTACATTTAGAAAATTTGAACTGGTAGTATGAAATATCCTAGGAGGCACACTCTGTTTCATAGACCACCACAAAGGTATGTTATTTTTGTACTATTATGTCACGTATGCTGACTTTGGTCCTACTTAATGCATCAAGTTAGCGAGCTAATGTGCCACATATACTGTAGATGTGAAACAATAATCGTATTTATGTGAGGTAATAGGCCATTGCGAATTGCTACGAGAAAAGGTGAATTCGTTATACGGCTGAACGCTAGCGGGCCGTGACAGTTTGGGCTTCCGGCTAGATGGCGGGTACGAACGAGTCTTGAGAATTTGGACTTCTCTTACTCGGAAGGTCTTTGTTTAGGAGATGCTCATGGAAATGGCAGTGTGTCAGTAACTCTTAAACATTGCTATGTTACAGCTCTTTGAGATTCGACAATACCACACAGTCGAATATCAGTGCAAATTTGACTGCATCTGCGATCTCAGAAAAAGACACATGTTCGTTTAACGGCATCCCGTACCTTGGTACAGTTGTTCCGACTGTATTTCCGATCAGGAGCTGAGTCATTAAAACATTAATGGTCGGGTATAAACTAGAAAGGAAGGCCAATATAATATGAGAAAAAATTTTCAAACGACGATTAGTGTCTAGTACAATACTAGAGTCTACATTTACGATCAAAGAGCCGACCAAGTAAAACTCTGAGAGTCCGGTACATACCAGAAAATAATACAGAAAGGCAATATAGTAACCGGACAAATTTTTAAACGACAACCAGTGTCTTAATACAATTCTACGGCCTATATTTACGACCAAAGAGCCGACCGAGTAAAGCTCTGAGGGTCGGGTACGAACCAGAAAATATTTAGGAGATCGGGTAGGCAATGACACCAATCACCACGAGGATTATAGAATGTTACTCCCCTTTACCAGCAAAAAGCTCCATGGATCCCCGGTGAGTCGCGGCGGTTTCTGAGTGGTGCCGACGAGAGCCAGGCAGAAAGGGACTGCCAGGCCACGAACGGTCGTCCAACACGAATGTTGCCAACCAACAGATGGGATGCCGGCCTTCTGCTTGTAGCCGACGCTGACCCCACTGAAGTACTCCAGTATTTTTCTCTCCGCAGGCCCTCCTTGCGTAGCTCGTGGCTTCGGCCGCTCGGACCTCGTGACCGCCTCTTGTCACGTCGCAACCGCCAACCTCAAACCTGGTGCCTCCACACTCGGGCCAGCGAACCCGTATGTACATTGCTGGCCACTAAAATTGCTACACCATGAAGATGACAGGAAAAAGATGCTGTGATACGCAAATGATTCGCTTTTCAGAGCATTCACACAATGTTGGCGCCGGTGGCGACACCTTCAATGTGCCGACATGAGGAAAGTTTGCAACCGATTTCTCATACACTAACAGCAGTTGACCGGCGTTGCCTGGTGAAACGCTGTTGTGATGCCTCGTGTAAGGAGGAGAAATGCGTACTATTACGTTTCCGACTTTGATAAAGGTCGGATTGTAGCCTATCTCGATTGCGGTTTATCGTATCGCGTCATTGCTGCTCGCGTTGGTCGAGATCCAATGACTGTTAGCAGCATATGGAATCTGTGGGTACAGGAGGGTAATAAGGAATGCCGTGCTGGATCCCAACGGCCTCGTATCGCTAGCAGTCGAGATGACAAGCAGTTTATCCGCATGGCTGTAATGGATCGTGCAGCCACGTCTCGATCCCTGAGTCAACAGATGAGGACGTTTGCAAGACGACAACCATCTGCACGAACAGCTCAACCACGTTTGCAGCAGCATGGACTATCAGCTCGGAGACCATGGCTGCTGTTACCCTTGACGCTGCATCACAGACAGGAGCGCCTGCAATTGTGTACGCAACGACGAACCTGGGTGCACGAATGGCAAAACGTCATTTTTTCGGATGAATCCAGAACAGCGTCATGATGGTCGCATCCGTGTTTGGCGACATCGCGGTGAACACACGTTAGAAGCGTGTATTCGTCATCGCCATACTGGCGTATCACCCGGCCTGATGGTATGGGGTGCCACTGGTTACAGGTCTCGGACACCTCATGTTCGCATTGACGGCACTTTGAACAGTGGACGTATATCGGCAAGCAAAGAGCTTCCGAGGAACTACCGATAGATACCAACTGTTCCTCATAGATACTGGCAACGGAGCCGCAGGAGGGACAGTCTATATTACCCTTGAGCTAGTGGCGGCACCCAGAAGAGTCTACTAATTTAATGGCGCCACGGCTCAAAAATAGCCATGAAGGTTTCAAGTTTTGTTGAAACTACGCTTCCACTTTATATCATACATTACCAAATTATGTAACCTATACCCGTACGTTCATTATTGTCGTGTAAAAATCTGTAGTAAACCAGTCAAGAACTTTTCGAGATTTTCGGTAACGTTTTCCATTTATCTATTACGTATGTATTTGTAAATTATATATGTAACTCTCAAACTGTTTTTGTTATTAAACCATGTGACAGCAGAACAGTCAAACGGAAAGCAAATATTTTTTATTTTCTTCTTCATATCAAAAAGTGCATTACCATCGACAAGTACCAACAAGGCCGGCCGGAGTGGCTGTGCGGTTCTAGGCGCTACAGTCTGGAGCCGAGCGTCCGCTACGGTCGCAGGTTCGAATCCTGCCTCGGGCATGGATGTGTGTGATGTCCTTAAGTTAGTTAGGTTTAATTAGTTCTGATGACCTCAGAAGTTAAGTCTCATAGTGCTCAGAGCCATTTGAACCATTTAGTACCAACAGGCACAAAAAAAGAGAAACAAAAAAATCAACCATATCGGTCGAGCCCTTCTCAAGTGATGATCTTTCACAATTGATTTTAATTTCCGACTTTCCCGGTTGATTTTCCAAAAATTTTCTTTCATACAAACCTTGTCCTGACAATTACGAACACAAAAAAGACTAAAATCAACTCAACCTTTCAACCTGTTCTTAACTGATGATATTTCTTATATGCGGCAATTGATATTAATTTCCGACGTTTTCATTGGATTTTCTCAAAATTTCTTTCGTACGAACACAACAAATAAATCATTCAAATCGGTGAAGCCGTTGTCAAGTGATGATGTAGCGGCAATTGATTTTTATTTATACAGATTTAAAACACTCCATCCGAGTGTTTATTGGAGCATCGTATAAAAATTGGAAGTAAATCGGTCAGACCGAGCGAGGTGGCGCAGTGGTTAGCACACTGGACGCGCATTCGGGAGGACGACGGTTCAATCCCGCGTCCGGCCATCCTGATTTAGGTTTTCCGTGATTTCCCTAAATCGCTCCAGGCAAATGCCGGGATGGTTCCTATGAAAGGGCACGGCCGACTTCCTTCCCCGTCTTCCTCTAATCCGATGAGACCGATGACCTCGCTATTTGGTCTCTTCCCCCAAACAAACCAACTAAATCGGCCAGAACTTTCCGAGATTTTTGGAGACAACGATTCCAGTTTTTATATTATATGTGTGACTATATGTTATATATGTTGAAAAATATATAGCCTATACCCATGCGAGTTTTTATTAGACTGTCCTCAAAAATTTGAAATAAACTGGTCAATAACTTTTAGAAATCTTTGGTAACAACGTCAGACAACGTATTGTCGCTACATAATACATTTCAAAAAAGGTTTTGCATCACCCCTGTTCCGACAACTCCTGCAGATAGACGTTGACTGTGGATATTGTATCACAGACACAATCCCTTTGACTGTTCAGAGATGACCCGCCCAAAGATGTAAACAACCCTGCAAGAGCAGCGCCTATCAGAGGGAGGGGATCGAACAGCCGATGAGTTGCAGTCATTCCATCAGGAAGGAAGTATACGGCTCGTGTTGTCTGTAGTTCAATAACGCCTAGACGGTCCACAACGCGGTTACATCGCTTCCGCATTGTTACTTTGTGTCAGGAAGGGCCGTCAACAAGGGAAGTGTCCAGGCGACTTAGTGTGAACTAAAGCGATGTTGTTCGGACATGGAGGAGATACAGAGAGACAGGAACTGTCGATGACACGCCTCACTCGGGCCGCCGAGGGGCTACTACTGCAGTGGATGACCGCTACCTACGGATTATGGCTTGGAAGAACCGTGACAGAAATGCCACTACGTCGAATAATGCTTTTGGCGCAGCCACAGGACGTCGTGTTACGACTCAAACTGTGCGCAATAGGCCGCATGATGCGCAACTTCACTCCCGACTTCCATGGAAAGGTCCATCTTTGCAACCACGACACCATGTAGTGCCGTACAGATGGGACCAATAACATGCCGAATGGACCGCTCAGGATTGGCATCACCTTCTCTTCACCGATGAGTGTCTCATATGCCTCCAACCAGACAAGCGTCGGAGACGTGTTTGGAGGCAACCCGGGCAGGCTGAACGCCTTAGACACACTGTCCAGCGAGTGCAGCAAGATGAAGTTTCCATGCGGTTTTGGGGTGGCATTATGTGGGGCCGACGTACTAGCCGCTGGTGGCATGGAAGGCGCCGTGACGGCTGTACAAGACGTGAATGGCATCCTTCGACCGTGCACATCTTGTGAATGACTTCCTGCAGGATAACGACATCGCTCGACTAGAGTGGCCAGCATGTTCTCCAGACATGAACTGCATCGAATATGCCTGCGATTGATTGAAAAGGGCTGTTTATGGACGTCGTGACCCACCAACCACTCTGTGGGATCCACGCCGAATCGCTGTTGAGGAGTGGGACAATCTGGACCAACAGTGTCTTGATGAATGTGTGGGTAGTATGGCACGACGGATATAGGCTTGTATCAATGCAAGAGGACATGCTACTGGGTATTAGAGGTACCGGTGTGTACAGCATTCTGAACCACACCACCTCTGAATGGCTAGGTGTATGATGGTACAAGATGCAATGGGTGATTTTGATGAGCAGCAAAAAGGGTGGAAATGATGTTAATGTTGATCTCTATTCCAATTTTCTGTACAGGCTCCGGAACTCTCGGAACAGTGGTGGTGCAAAACATTTCTGGTGCGTGTAGTATGTTAGCGACACTAAACATCGGAGGTGCAAGATGTCTTTCTTCTGTAATAAAATGAAACACTTGCAGCCATCGTTCTGAAGTTGTTTTATTGTATTGTGGCCAGTTTTGGTGACGCAACACACCATCTTCAGGCCTTAGCTAACAATAAAGGGGTGAAATCCGATCGTATACACTATCCCATCAGTGGCCAACATCTAATAACTGTATCCAAGATTCTCGGGTGTCCAGCCGGATCCGATCATCGAAGATCCAGCCGAACTTCGACGATCGGATCCGGCTGGGCACCCGAGAACCTTGGATACAGCACATTCGCCGGGAAAGCCTCAGATCACATATCTAATAACTGGCTTCCGTAGAGTACTGTAACAGCGATGTTGTTTCTGTATGGCTGCAGATACAACACGCAGCTAAGGCTTGAAAATGGTGTGTTGGGTCACCGAAACGAGTTGCAATATAACAAAATAACAGGTGTTTCATTTTATTACATAAGTGAACGGCCGAAGTTCTATGGGCCATCGATCACGAAGTTGGACGTACAAAAAAGGCTTCGTTTTGGCGCTGAGCAATAATAAATAAACATTAATCGCAGTTTTTGTTTGTTATTTATGAAGTTAAAATCACCGCAGACATAAAATTGATTCATGGACCTACAACACTTGAGGAAAATACGGCCAACGAAGACATAATTTCATAAAAAAATTGGTCAGTCTCGCTATGTTAGAGGCCGCCTCTAGGCGTTGTGATTTTAATTGCTGGCGATGCACTTTGGTTAAAACAACACGGCGATCGACGTTTCAGATATTCGGGTTGTCGGGGCCATCCATCAGCCAATTCTAGCTCTTTATCAAGTGCCTATTGTGTCGTTATTTTGCAGTTACTTTTGGAGCCTCATCAAGAGTACACACTCTCTTGAACTGAGGGCAACTGCAGCCAAATATTCACATTTTTGTACGAAGGTAGTAAACACCTTTCTGACTGTACAAAGTTTATTAAAAGCACGATGGTCTATACGCGGTTTATGGGCGGCCTCAGGTGATCTAAATAGAGATTAGAAAGGAAGTATTTTACATTTTTTTTCTTTTTACACAGGTTTAGTGGGTACTGTTACATGGAGTAGAATAGACTCGCACATTAGGTACTTGCATTATTGTGTCCTCAACATTATTTAACGCTTTTCTTGGAGCCTCTCTCCATCCATTACGTCACTAGTAACATTGAAACCCACTAGAAGTGTTTGTCAAATGGATGAAACGAGGTGTTCCTAAACGAAATAAAATGAGTATTTGGTGTGCAGAGAATAAAATAAGGCCTTCAAAGCATGCGAAGTTGTATATAAGCACGAATAAACACGTACTATTATATGTACATCTACATCTAACAAGGAGACGGCACGACCGTTGGGTCTGGGATTTGTCCGAAATTTTGTGTGGTGAAAGAGGACCCCTAACACTTCACGTGGTTAAAATATTAGGACTTACTACTCGGAAAATCCCAAGAAAAATCGATCCAAAGTTTCTTAGGTGCCTTATCAGTATAAAATGTTAGTCCATTGCCGAGCCCCCGTGTGGCCTACACGGTTAGCGGTCGGACCTTTACGCCAGAGGTATCGGGTTCGATTCCTCCTGTGGCACTTTTTTTTTCTTCTGTTGCTTGCAAAATTGCAGCGCTTTGCAGGAGAATCGTGAAATTAATTCCCGGGAAGACTGTATAAAAATTCATTCTATAATTCACCATCAGTTATCGTCACCAATGTTCCGAGGCATGATTCAATACGCCTGGTTTGCCTCAAAATTATCAGAAACTCGAAACATTTTCGTAAATGTTAATGGGGCATATTTTTGCAAACGCCCTGTGATTGTAAAAAATGGCTCTGAGCACTATAGGACTTAACATCTATGGTCATCAGTCCCCTAGAACTTAGAACTACTTAAACCTAACTAACCTAAGGACATCACACAACACCCAGTCATCACGAGACATACGGGTTGCATATCAGAAAATCCCCGATCCCGCCGGGAATCGAACCCGGTAAACCGGGCGCGGGAAGCGAGAACGCTACCGCACGACCACGAGCTGCGGCCCCTGTGTTTGTAAAAAAATCCGCTTTTATATGTTGCGCAAGATGTCGCAAAAATTATTGCTTTGTTTGTTTTTACGATAATTACCACTGCGGTTCTTGTTTATAATTGAATGACTCCCAATCGAATTTGTTATTCTGATTAAAAACCCAATGATTATCCTTGCATACTTTACAATGAAAAATGGAAAACCCACCACCATGAATTGTGTTGTTGGACAAAAAGAAAATAATTTTTATTCAATAATGTAAGTAATTTCTTAAAGATAATGTAGGTTTGGGAAACTTTCTGAATAATTGGTGGAATAACAAAAGAAAAGGAAACAGAAGAAAAAAAAGTGCCGGAGGAGGAATAGAACCCGAGACCTCTGGCGTAAGAGTCCTAGCCCTAAACATCTTTTTTTTTAATTTAATTTTGTTCCCTTTAGTTCGTTTAATCTGCTAGGGGCGGACGTCGTAAGACATCCATTTAAGTTCGTTGTTGATCTGTTAACTCAGTTTTTTTATTACAGAGGGCACATTACCCTCTGACCGATAACTTTTCACTCACTAGGCCAGACAGCTGCTTAGCAATAAACATTTTATACTCATTAGAACCTAAGAAACTGCGGATCGATTTTTCCCGGGATTTTCCGAGTAGTGCGTCCTAATATTTTAACCACGTGAAGTGTTAGAGGTCATCTTTCACCACCGAAGATTTCGGACAAATCCCCGACCCCACGCTCGTGCCGTCTCCTTATAAGTGATTACTCTGCTATTCACAGTTAAGTGCCTGGCAGAGTGTTCAATGAACCACTTGGACGCAATGCAGGCTCGGTCA